>NW_007259939.1:389950-409146 GCF_000164805.1 Carlito syrichta | reverse complement strand
TCAGCCTTTCCAAGTAGCCGGAATTACAGGCATGCACTACCACGCCCGGCTGATTTTTTGATTTACTATAGAGATGAGGTCTCGCTGCCTAGGCGGGTCTCGAACCGTGGGCTCAGGCAATCCACTCACCTCAGCCTCCCAAAGGCGCGGGATTACAGGCTGAGCCACCAAGCCCAGCTAACCTTTCCTTTAGTTAAAACCACATACTCACGAATTTTATAAACTTCTTCATCAAACACATCCTACTTCCTTGATATATTTTGCATATAGAGTTTTTCTTTTATCTTGTAGTTCTACTTGCATATATTAATTACAGTGTTAACTTAGTAACTCTTATTTTTAGTGGAAAAAACTAGGAAGTAAGCCATTTTAATTATGTACCAGATGCAGAACCCATGACAAAGGACTAAGCTCTGTAAAAAATGTTTGAAGGATCTAATTCCTCCCAGCATGGCAGAGGCACAACTGGACCAAGGAGGATGGGCCTGGGTGCTGTCCCCAGGCTTTACTATGGTCACTTGTCTAGACCTCAGAATCTAAAGGCTCAAATCCAAAGATAAGATCACAGACAAATTGAGTTTCCAAAATATCACAGAAGTGATAGTTTTATTTATTTATTTTTTGAGTTTCACTGTTGCCCAGGCAACAGTGGCATACTCACAGCCACCACAGCCTCGACATACTGGGCTTAGGCAATCCTTCTACCTCAGCCTTCCAAGTAGCTGGAGCTATAGGCATGCACCACCATGCCTGGCTATGTGTTTTTGATTAACTGTAGAGACCAAGTCTCGCCAAGTTGTTCAGGCTGGTCTTGAACCCCCGGGCTCAGGCAGTCCTCTTGTCTTCACCTCCTAAAGTGCTGGGATTACCAGCATGAGCCACTACACCCGACTTGAAGTAATAGTTTTATAACCTTAAAACGTCTAGCCTAAACCTGACTGATTGCAAACCCAGGCAAAAATGTCTGACTTATATTTAATTTTGATAATTCTAAAGACATTTCTATTTTGTTTTACCAACAATTTTTAAACTAGTTTTATTTACCAAAGGTTACTAAAGTCATATGAACTGAAAGTCATTTGAGTTTCTGTTTTTCTTTTTCTGTTTCTTTCTTTCTTTTTGGGGGGGAGTTAGGGTCTCACTGTGTCAGCCAGGCTGGAATGTAGTGGCACAATCACAGGTCCTCACAGCCTCAACCTCCTGGGCTCATGACATTTCTGCCTCAGCTTCCCAAGTATCTGGGACTACAGGAGTATGCCACCACACCTAGCTAATTTTTAATTTTTTTGTAGAGATGAGATCTCACTATGTTGCCCAGGCTGGTCTTGAATGCCTGGGCTCAAGTGATCCTCCCACCTCGGCCTCCCTAAGGGCTGGGATTACAGGCATGAGCCATTGTGTTCAGCCTGAGTTTCTATTCTTCTGATAAAATATTTGATTTAAGTGCTTGCTATTTTTTAAGCCAATTAATTATAGCTTTTTTTAAGAATCTTTTTTTAAAATTGTAATTCTTCCTCAAACCATTTTACTTTTACTTCTGGGCTTCCATTGCCAGAGGGGCAGCCCACAGAAGCAGCCATCCCACTGCAGCAGCTGCTCACTGCCCTTCCCTACTGCAGTATGATAGAAGGCTCTCAGCCGACACTCTAAACCCTCCAGTGTTTCCAGGGTGTCCCGTACTCATGAGTGGTCCACAAGTGTCTAAAAGGTGAACCACGCCACTCCACGTGGAAACGGCTAGCCACCCCCAGATCTCTTCTAGGTGAGCACGTCTATGTAGACTTATTTCTAAAGGCTGAGGGAGGTGAAAGGCTGAAGAAAGAGGCTGACAAATTCATTTTCTCAGAAACACTTAATAGAGACTTATGAACAAAAGCCATGTCTTGGGTGGCCAAGAGACAGCGGATCCCCCACTGTTACCTGTCCTTACCCCCAGACCTATGGCTTATCTAACACACGGGAGTTACATAAGGGCAGGATTTACGTTAAGTGCATTAAAGTGGAAATCTTAGAGGCATCCTCAGAACTGGGGTTAATCAGAAGTCAACATGTAATCCCAGCACATGGGAGGTTGAGGTGGGAGGACTGCTTGAGGCAGGAGTTTAAGAGGTCAGCATGACAGGTTAGCATCTAAGGTGGAGTTGCTTTAGCCTCCACAGTCCTCTACCTACTGTTTTTCATTATCTAACTTGGAAAAGTTATAAGGTGAAAAACAACTTATTAACCACCCCCTCATGCCTAAAAAAATTATTTTGTGATAATGAAAGTACTTGCTGATAATGTTTGTTTTCTCTAGTTGCCAAGTTTCCAGAACAGTCAAGATGATGGTGATATTCTCTCAAATATGGACCAAAATTTAACAACTCCATCATCAGTTATCTGGCCCTTGTCAAAAACTCCTGAATGTCAGCATGTCACTCCTAGCATGCTTGCCTCTATAAATAGGTAAATATTCATGCATATGATACATCAGTTCTCTGCATCCGTATGTTGAGGAACATTTAAACATTTCAGGAGAAGCATAAATGCCAGTAATGGGAAGACTCACCATTATAAAAAAAATCAAGGTGTAGTTCCTGGAAGTTAAGAATGGATAATTTCAGCAAGTTAGTTATGTTATACAATAAATAAGTGTTGGGATATAACCCACATTTTACGTCAGGATAAATTCTAAATGGATCAAAGTTTTACAAGTAAAACATTAAAGTATTAAAACACCTAAAGAAACCTTGGAGAATTCTTTTATAATCTCAGATTATTGCTGGTCTTTCTAACTGCGGTGTAAAACCCAGAAGCTACTAATAAAAAGACTAATAAAGTCAACCATAAAAAGTTTTTTTACGTTTTACCTGGTACCAACCACCATAAACAATAGAGACTAATTAAATGTATTCTGGCACATTGTGTTATCATAAAGATTAAGAAATTTTTTATTACTATTATGACAAAATATTCAAGCTATTTTTGGCGGGGGGGGGGGAGGTGGGCCTCTCACTCTGTTGTCCAGGCTGGAGTACAGTGGCACGCTTATGGCCACCACAGCCTAGACCTGCTGGGCTCAGGAAATCCTTCCACCTCAGCCTTCCAAGTAGCTGGCACTATAGGCATGAGCCACTGCGCCTGGCAAAACAGTATAATTTTTTTCAAAGCTTTTGATAAGCGCTTTGGCCAAGTCATCAAAAGTCTTAAAATATTCATCCTTTTGGTCTTGAACTTTCTTAGTAAATTCTAAGGAAATACACATCACCAGCCATTATCTCTAGGATGTAGAATAATGCTGGTGTGGGTTGTGGGGTTTTGGCAGAAAGAGCATTTTCTGTTTAAATCACTTTTACAATTAAGGAAATACGGTATTTTTTTTTCCTCTTAAAGAGTAAATGATAGACTCACTTATGTCATGAATTTATCTTTTTTGTTTTTTAATCTGTTTCTTAGAGCCTTTATGTTAAAAAATGATTTTCCTAGTCCTCTTTACCATCTCTGGACTTATCAGCTCTAGTAATTGGCTTACATTTTATAACAACTTTAAGTAAAGAGATAGCTGTATCACTTCAGAAGTGAAAAAATCTCTTTGTTTTACAAAGAGATCTTTGATGATAGACTGGTGGTGCTGATCCTGAACAATAGGCTAGGCCTATTCATTTGCTAAGCACCTTGCTAGGCTTATTCACTTGCTATTCAGCAGTGATTTATGATTTAGATAAATGTCTTTATACAATCACAAATTTACCAATTTCTACATGTCATGCCTTTAAGGTTGCTCTGAAAGGAAAGAGGATAGTCAATCATATAATATCTTGGAGTCAACGAAAATGGAAATTGGTGTTCAGCTGATGTTTACTGTCATGAGTGGAACTGAATTGTTGGGGTGGGCAATTGAAAAATAACCATTCTGTTTGATTCATCTTTAAATTATGAGTCAAGCCTATTTACTAAGAATGAGAAGGTGAAAGAGATGAGATAAAAGAAATGAAAAAAAGCCTTTGTGGTTGGCATGAGGAATGCAAGAAATATATACATATGTAGCAGTAAAAGCTTTGATGAGCTGGATTGAAAACTCAATGCAGGCTGGGTGCAGTCAAGGTGAGAGGATTGCCTGAGCCCGCAGGTTGGAGACCAGCCTAGGCAACTTGGCAAGACCTTATTTCTACAATAAATAAAAACCAGAAAAATTAGCTGGGCATGGTGGTGCTCGCCCGTAGTTCCAGTCTCTTGGAAGGCTGAGGCAGAAGGATCACCTGAGCCCAGCAGGTTGAGGCTGCAGTGACTGGGAGCTTACCACTGCCCTTCAGCCTGGGTGACAGAGTGAGACTCTAACTCAAAAAAATAGAAAGTAAGCCAGGCGCAGTGGCTCATGGCTATAATCCCAGCACTTTGGGTACTGGGGGAGAGAGGATTGCCTGAGCCCAGGTGTTTGAAACCAGCCTGGGCAACTTGGTAAGACCTTGCCTCTATATAGTATATAACTGCACTCCAGCTTGGGCAACAGAGTGAGACTTCTGACAAAAAAAATAAGTAAATAAATAAATAGAATATGTATTTTAAGATTAAAATAGATTTTACATTAATTTTGTCATTGCTGTTCAACCTGTGGATAAAAGTGTAACAGTTAATGTTGATTTGAAATTATTTTGTATTCAAACAGGAATGATTGTGATAAATATGTTTTCCACATGCAAAAAAATCATAAAAGTAATGGTGGCATTGCCTGGGGCAATATCAAGAAAAAGACAGTAAGTATTTTTATTCTTTATCCAACAGTTCTCTATGAGATAATTTATCATATGTGATGAATTGTGGTAGCTACAAGTTATGTAACAGTCCCTGTGCTTGAGGTACTTAGAACCTAATATGAGTTAATCATGAGGCTATAAGTGAGGTAAGCACATAAGTATTGTCGGCTTACAGACAACTCATAGACCTAAAGCATCTGAGCAGGTTGAGGTTGGTAAAAGCTTTCATTTGGGAAGTGAGGTGAGAGTGTAGAAAAACAGGTACAGGTCAAGGAGGAATGTTTCAGGCAAGATGCAGAAGTGTATCTGTTCAGTGACTGGGGGATAATTCAGACTAAATGAGTCACCATTTTCATAGAATAAGAACTGTCATCAAATCCCAATCAACTTTAACATGGTTTCAAATGTTTTGCAGCTTCAACTACTTATTTTCCTTCTTTTTCTATACTTCAACATTTAAAAATCCAATTCCAGAAAAAATTTTAACTTATACATGCGTTAGTAGAATGGTTTGTATTCCTCTGAGAAAAGATTAGGAGAATCCTTTATCTCCCTGAATTAATTTTTTTTTTTTTTTTTTGAGTTGGACTCTCTCTGTCGCCTAGGCTGGAGTGCAGTGGCATGCTCACTACCACCACAGCCTCAACCTGCTGGACTCAGGTGATCCTACTGCCTCCACCTGCATGTAGTTGGAAGTACAGGCACGTGCCACCATGCCTGGCTAATTTTTGATTTATTGTAGAAATAAGGTCTTGCTAAGTTGCCCAGGCTCATCTTGAATCCGTGTGTTCAGGCAGTCCTCTCACCTCAGCCTCCCAAAGTGCTGGGATTATAGACATGAGCCACCGCGCCCAGCCTGAACTAATTTTTTTGTTTTGAGTTGGAGTCTCACTCTATCGCACTGGAGTTCAGTGGCCACTCCCAGCCACCTCAGCCTCCACCTGCTGGGCTCCAGCGATCCTTCCGCCTCAGCCTTCCAAGTAGCTGGAACTACAGGCACGCGCTACCACGCCCGGCTAATTTTTTTGATTTACTGTAGAGATGAGATCTTGCCAAGTTGCCCAGGTGGGTCTCAAACCCTCGGGCTTAGGCAGTCCACTCACCTCAGCCTCCCAAAGCGCGGGATTACGGGCTGAGCCACCAAGACTGGCTCTGAATTATTTTTTAATTTCTGGTTTTAAATTGAATAACTGATAATGAGATATAAGTACTAGGATTCTAAAAAAGCCATTTCACCTCACATGCCCTCAAAGTAAAGAGCTAATCTTAGAGAGTGATCATTTATGGGGGTGGGGGACTACCTTACGCCCTAAAGGTGCTCTTTCAGACCAGGTTATGGCCATCTCTTACTTCTTTACTCATTTTGAAATATTTATACCATAAGTTGGCCAGGGTGTAATTCCCTTCAGAGAGCCTCTAAATATTGGGATTATAAAGTCACGCCCAATCTTTATTCATTTCAGTTGTTCGCAGGAAATGGTAGATATCTCACTGAGGACCTTGGTTTAAAATTAGTCTGGGGACTAAATTCTTCAAAAGAAATCTGTACTCCATCATTGAAGTAGGCATACTCCTCAGAGTTTAAGATTCTCTTGTTCCAGTTTCCCACATTTTTTAATAAGAATGAAAATTTGATTTGTTGCAAAGGACCTGGAATTAATATAGTAAGAAAACCTTGAAATGGGAACCCAAAGACTTGGCTTCTAGTCCTTGTTTTGCAAGTGAGAAGCTGAATTGCCTTGAAAAGTGCCCTAATCCAGTGTTTCTCAAACTTTATTGTGCATAGAAGTCATCTAGAGGTCTTGTTAAACCCCAGATTCTGATCCCAGTAGATTTGAAATGCAGAATTTCTAACAAGCTCCAGGTGATGTCCATGCTGCTGATCCATGAACTATCCTGAGATTCTAATTCACTCAGTCTGTTTCTTCTGCAAAATAAGAAGAAGAAGCTGATATGGATATATCTGTAAGGGCCCTTCCTATTCCACCCAGGGTATAATAGCACAATCACTGCTCAGTGAAGCCTCGACCTTTGGGTCCTAAGCAGTCTTCTGCTTCAGCCTCCCAGTTAGCTGAGACTACAGGCATGTGCCACCATGAACAGTTAATTTTTTTGTTGTTGAGTTGGAGTTTCACTCGGTTGCCCAGGCGAGTGCAGTGACATGCTCACGGCCACCACAGCCTTGACCTGCTGGGCTCAGGTGATCTTTCCACCTCAAGCCTTCCAAGTAGCTGAAATCACAGGCATGCACCACCATGTCTGGCTAATTTTTCTTGATTTATTGTAGAGATGAGGTCTAAATCAAGTTGCCCAGGCTGTTCTCTCGCCTCGGCTTCCCAAAGTGCTGGGATTACAGGCTTGAGTCACCACGCCTGGCCTAATTTTTTTTTTAATGATTTTTTTAGTGATGGGGGTCTCAGTATGTTGCCCAAGCTGATCTTGAACTCCTGGCCTCAAGCAATCCTCCTGTTACAGCCCCCAAAGTGCTGGGGTTACAGGAATGAGCCACCATGCCCAGCTACATTTTTCATCTTAACTACTTGGGGGGCTTTTGTTCTTATTTATGGGTTATAACTTGAGCAGTTTGCCAAACTGTAATATCATTGTGATTCAGCCCCATTTTTTTCATAACCTAATATTTTGTAGCCAATGTGTTAGGATGGAAATAAGAGAATGAGGTGTTAAAACTTCTGATTTCAAGTTCTGATTCTCCATACCAGCTTTATGATACTGAGCAGCTACTTGAGCTTTCTATTATAATATTTCTATTGTATAATTTTATTAATATGTGGCATGACAATGGGAGTCATATTGGTTTATGTTATTGAATGATTTTGAGAGCTAAATGATATGTTGTTTTGCCTCATCTCAGGAGAAAAATGTAATCTGTGAGCATGAGTTTGTATCTCAAAAGTTTCTTATTATAAAACTTACCCTTAGTACAGGGGGTATACTGTATCATTTTCTATTTTTTAAGGATTGTCAGCCATAGCCAATAGTTTGATAAGTGTTGATGTGATGTATGTGAGGGTACACTTCCAACATGCCACATACGTTACCATTTTGGCTAAGAACCTGAAGTACAGAGAATGAAAATTTTGCTATTATGTTTTCCAAATGCAGATTTTTACCTCCATTCAGCTATGATTATAATAATTATGATAAATTATGTTTAATGTTAACTTTACCAGCCCAGCCTATTCATTATTTAAGTGAAATAATTAGTACATTTTGGCAGTGTTCAAAGGCCCATGTGCTATTCTTTAAAAACTGTAGCATTAATTTATAATAATTTCTTATAGTAATGTTTGCCAACTGTGGGAAACAACATTGAATAAGTCATGGTTCTTGTCTAGGGTAAATTTGACTTACAAGAGAATCAGGCATTTCACAGATAATTATAATGTGATTACTATTGCTACAGGCATATGTTCAAAGTACTTTGGGGATAAAGCGTGCTTAATTTTGTCTAGGTTTGAGGTAGGTTTAACAGGAGGTACTGCTTAGCTATTAATATAAACTCTTTTATAGGTTGAAACTGATTTCTCAACTCCAGCATCAAGAAGGAAAACCATGTTTAACAAAGGTAATATGTTTATATCTTTCTTTTGTAGCTCAGTATTCTAAGCTAGGTTCTTTATTTAAATGGTTTTAAAATTAATTGCTCTCAAGTGGACAGACCTACTATTTAGTTCCTTAGAGTTTTCAGTGTTATTGAAATTACTTTTAGAAATTTATTAATCCTTTTTTAAACTTCTCTTCACAGATTTAGG
Source organism: Carlito syrichta (assembly GCF_000164805.1). NCBI lineage: Eukaryota > Metazoa > Chordata > Mammalia > Primates > Tarsiidae > Carlito > Carlito syrichta. The sequence continues at coordinate 400,640 of NW_007259939.1, read as the reverse complement.
AGAAAACCCTGGTATTGGAAAACTTTTCACTGATGCTATGGACTCTTTAGATGAAGAAGAGAAAGATTATTATTTTTCAAACTCTGATTCTGCATAGTAAAAATAAGAAAATATGATTTCCAGGATTTTTACCATAAGACAGTACATCTTTATCTTCAATTGGAGTACATATATTTTCTTTAGAAAGTACCTTCGTATGAAAATGTGGAGTACTTTTTCAAAAGTTTCATGTGTTTATATTCAAAGTAAGATATCCTTCTATAGTACATTCCTCATTGCTACACTTTTGCTAAAAATATAAAAAAATTGTCTTGCTTGTGTGTAGATATTTGTAAATTTCTGCTTCTACAATATTAAAATATACATAGATAAGTTTCTTATAAGCATCTAAGTCTTTTTGCTTTAAGAAAATTATATCCCAAACAGATTTTTAAAAAGCTTTCAGGAAAATGTTGCTACCTTCAAGTAAGTAGGGGGGCGAGGATGAAGAGGTAGCTACTGCATTCATGAAAACTTTTAAGTTAGCATTTGTCACCACTGGATATACAAGCCAGAGTGGATCTAATGTTTAAATTACACACTGTTGAAACTATTTGACGTGCTTCTCTCCTGCTTGTTTTTCTTAAAACTTGTAATTGGCATGTCTATGAAACCTATATAAATTTAATGTATTGCTTTTTCATTAGTTTATTAGGTAGAGAAGATTTTGTTGCATTTTTAAGCCTTATTTACATGTACAGACACAGTTTAAATTTGGTCTCAATACTTTGACTAGATTAGACAAACATCCAAGTTAATAGCTCTACCATTAGGAGTCATGTTAATATGTCATAGTAAACATCCTTTTCCTTTCACTAACAGCTCCTCTAGAGATAAACTTCATTAGTTTACTATGTTTTAAAATTTGACATAGAATATCTTCCCTCTGGCTACACAGTCACCCACCCTTTCTCTCCAGTTAAGGTTGTCCAAATAAAGTTATTTTGCTTTTTTATAGTATGTGTATCTTATTTTTTTGCTTATTTGCTTTTAATTACTGTATCATAGAAAGAAAAACAGATATGTATTTTGTTACTGGTCCCGCTTAAGTTTCCTCAAAAAATACTTGAACTTTTAGTAGAAAGCAGCATTTTGTTTCTTAAGAATTTAGCCACAGCTACACAGTGTCGCATGCCTGTAATCCTAGCTACCTGGGAGGCTGAAGCCATAGGATAACCCAGGAGTTAGAAGCTGAAGTACACTAGGGTTGGGCCTGTGAATAGCCACGACACTCCAGCCGGGACAACACAGTGAGACCTTGTCTCCTAAAACAAAAAAAGAATTTAGTAAGTAATAATAAGTAGTTACATAAGACTTACAGAAGCTAAATGTAAAAAGAATAGTGCAGTTGGGCTAAGATCATTCTCCTTTTAAAACTACCATGATTATTTCTACCGCAAAGATCCTTGGTTTGGTAGATGCAGGATAAAAATAAAATGGTTATTTTAGAGTAGCCCTAAAAAATACTGTTGGTAAACTTGTGTTGCCAATATTTGGTGTAATGCTACGCTGCTTTACGTTAAAGGACAGTGTTTTAGGACTTAAGAAGGTGGTTATATCCCTTAACAAAAGCCCAAAAGAGAATTCTGAAATGGCATAAACTGGACTCAAACCATGCTGCCCATATTCCCCATGTCCTATCAGAACTCCTTCAGCATCCTTCCTGTTCTGTTCTTTCTTGTTTGTTTAATGCTCCAACACTTGACTTTTCTTGAGTCCTTCCTATTATAAGGTATTTCACCTGCCAGTGAGTTTGAGCGTGTGTTATCTGCATGGGAGGTGCTTCAAGGAAGTCAGCCTGCCCAGGTTCAATGTGAGGAAAACTTGTTTGACTGTTAAGTTGGTTGCAGTCATAAACATGTCAATCCTACTGTTTAACAATAATAACAGTTCATACTTTAATTTTGGAAGAAAGTTCATAAATACATCTTTAAGCTTTTACTTTCTTGAACTATCCTTAATAGCCCTTTAATAAACTTTTAGTTAAATAAAAAAATTAGTTTTATAATCTAGTTAATCAAAATGATTACTGAACATCAGGCTTTCTTTTTAAATAATTTATATAAATAAAATTTTATACAATATGGAATATTTAAGTGATAAGGAAATATTTATACATTTTAAACTGATAATCACAAATCACAGCAATGATTACTGAAGTGCATCATGAGACTTCTGATAACGGCATCTTGAGCAGTTGATCATACATCGGATGTCAGTTTGTCTTGGTTAAGATCATTTGGTAACATTTGTATGTCAAATACATAGTGAATATATTTATAGATCTCCTCGGCCTTTTGAAGAGTTACTTGTGCATACACCGAGATTTCTTGAGGTGAGCTGAAAAATTAGACAAAATAATTACGCTAGAACTTTTGACCTTTATAAAATTTAACATTCTTAACACCAAACACAATGCTTTTTTTTTTTTTTTTTTTTTTGAGTTGGAGTCTCACTCTGTCAACCAGGCTGGAGTGCAGTGGCACAGTCACAGCCACCGCAACCTCAACCTGCTGGGCTCAGGCGATCCTTCTGCCTTAGCCTTCCAAGTAGCTGCAACTACAGGCACATGCCATCACACCCGGCTAATTTGTCATTTATTGTAGAGATGAGGGCTCACCAAGTTGTCCAGGCTGGTCTCAAACCCATGGGCTCAGGCAATCCTCTCACCTTGGCCTCCCAAAGTGCTAGGATTATGGGCGTGAGCCACCGCCCGGCCCGCAACAGCTTTTCAAAAAATCATCTTTTCTTAAATGTACATCCAGTTGATATGTCGCCAGTATTAGTGTAGGTAAAATAAAAATGTTTCCTTTATTTAAAATTATCTTCAATACCGGAGCCCAGCCACGTCGAGGCTGCAGTGGCCGGGAGCGGCCACTGTACTCCAGTCTGGGTGACAGAGTGAGACTGCAACTCAAAAAAAAAAAATTATCTTCAATAATCATTTCAACATCCACAATAAACAATATTTTTGTTCCCTCTCTGCCCAAATTCATGAGTTGAAACTCTAAGTCCAATGTGATAGTATTTGGAAGTGGAGACTAGGAGATGATTAGGTCACAATGGTGGGTCCCCCAGTGCCCTTATGAGGGGCAAAAGAGCTAACTCGCTCTGTTTCTGCCATGTGAGGATACAAGAAATCAACAGCATGGATCCAAGTAGAAGGCCCTCACCAGAACCCAGCCATGCTAGAACCCTAATCTCAGAATTCCAGTGTCCAGAACTGTGAGACACAAATTTCTGTTATTTATAAATTACTCAGTTTATGGTATTTTGTTATAGTAGCTCAAGCTGTAAAATGAACCTATTTTCTAAATTTCCTTTTTCAAGCAATATAATGATAAAACTAGTAAAAATTCTCAACCTGAACATTTTTTTAGTTACAGAACTGAACAGTCCAGAAAAATGAGACTGCAAAGTGAAATGTAACTAGTTTGTTGTTTATCTCCCCATAGAGCTCGAAGGCAATGCCTACACTTTTTTCGTTTTTTCCCATTAATGTCCCTTAGTTTCATACAGTAACTGATACACGTTGGCAAACAAAAAACTCTTCACTGAATAAAATAATCTAACAGGTAGTATACCTTTTTTAGTTGTGAAAATATTAATCACTTAAAAATATTAGACATACCTGTTAGCCATCTTTTTCACAGATGAAAACTGGTGACACAAATTTAATGCAGTTATATAACTTATATTGGGAATACTTAAATAAAACTGAAGTGCCTCACATTTACTACTATTCACTACTGCTGGAACGTGAATACCAACATTCTTTCTTTGTTCCACTAAAGACAGTTCTTTTAGCAAATCTGCAGTTTCTTCTTGGCAGGAACTGAAAAGAATTCGGATTCCAGCGCCAATTAAGGCAGTCAGCAGGCTGTCATAGCTCTTTGTTCTCCTAAACATCCTTGATGTGTCCCCTAAAAAATTTTAATAGTACAAACTTTAGTAACTAATATTAAATAAAATCATCAATATACTTTGTTATTAAAATTCTAAGAGCTATACCACTGAGCAAACATTTTGCTCATGAGAAAACCCACAGCTAAAGTTTTAAAGTGATTCTCAAATATGTGACAGATAAAACAGAGATAACTATGAGTATCTTGAACTAGAATTTTAAAGTTAAGTAAAGGAGAACTTACATCCTTACATATTTCATTTCTGAAGGCCAAGACTATATTACTCATCTCTAATTTTTCATGTTAGCACTGACGAAGGGTTCATTAAATACTGGTATAACTGATATAAAATTATATATTTATTCCAGAGTAACTAAAAAAATACCCTAAACACCCATTTTAATATCACCTTGCCAATTAATTACTTCTCTACCCTTTCACATTTTCTTTTCCATATTGTACTTACATCCTTTTATTGGCATTTCCCTTTATGCACCCCCAGATACTATTCCATAGCTTTTGACTTGTTACTTCTCTATTCCAAATATATATACTTTATCCCAAACTCTTCAAATAAAAAAAAAGACTAGATTACTGAAAACTAAGGTAACTTACCTAAGTGACAGCATGGAAATGAAAAAGTTGCCCAATTCCAAAATCAATGTTTTACACTATTTCCTTTTATGTATAATTTTTTAATTCTTCCATAGTGGCTTTCACCTACATGATTTCACTTAATCCTTATATCACAAAATACGTGGAATATTACGAATCCCTCAAAGGAAATGAGTTGTCAATGCAATGTCATAGCTTTGGAGTAAACAGAAACCAGCATGTCTTCTGATTCCACAGCTTATGCCCTTTGGTCTAGTCTTGGGGGGGGTCTCCATACAATTAAATAATTACTGCAGAAATTCCTAACTGAAATTCCAATCCTGCATTTCCAAATGCATCCTAGGTGACCGTTTCAGTGACCCGTTGAGAACTCAATCTTAACATGGTCAAAGTTCAGTTCCCCTTGCCCCTCAAGTCTGCTTTTTCTCTTATATTCATAATTGTAATAAACAGCACCTCTATCTAAGCTGACCCAGAAATCAGTCAGCTCGCAGTAATTCTCATTTCCTCACACTAACTCCTGCTAATCCTGATACCTAAACATCTCCTGAGTCCTACTTCTCCATTGCTGTCTTATTTAAGGCCCTCCTCCTTTATGGGTTCTTGAAAAACTCTCATGCTTGGTTCTTTTGCCTTCAATATCTCATCCTCCAATTCTCATAAGCTGCATTTAAATATATGATGAGAAACACCATGGTACATAAAAATTTGAAAGTATATTTATGAGCCAGGTATTTAAAGTTTCCCATATCTGACAACAGAAAAATAAACTAAATGGTCAAGTTTCTTTACATTGAGTCGGAGTCTCACTGTCGCCCAGGCTGGAGTGCAGGGGCACACTCACGGCCACCACAGCCTTGACCTGCTGGGCGCAGGCGATCCTTCCGCCTCGGCCTTCCAAGTAGCTGGAACTACAGGCTCATGCCACCATGCCCAGCTAATTTTTCTTGATTTATTGTAGAGACGAGGTCTCACCAAGTTGCCCAGGCTGGTCTCGAACCCCTGGGCTCAGGTAATCCTCTCGCCTTCGCCTCCCAGAGTGCTGGGATCACAGGTGTGAGCCACAGGGCCTGGCTCTTTACATTCTTATAAACAAAGATTTTAAAATACAAACCTGTCTTTCCTCTGTCCTTTTCCACAATCACACATATTCTTTCAAACATGCTCTGCAGGTGCTGGATCTGTTCAATGAGCTTGTTCTTACGGACAGTATTTAACATCTCAGATTGGGACCTCCTTTCCACCACCATGCGGTTACTCACAATGTAGTCACAGTCATTCAGAGAACAAACCTCCACTTGTAACCCATGAATTGCTCTTAGGGAAGAAATTACTTCCAAACCAGAAGTGACTTCATGACTGTTAACAAGAATACAGGTTCTTTTCCCTTCCTGTGGAAGTCTGAGAGAAGGATGTGTCCCAGCTAAATGTGGTCCTGAATTGGAACAGGATGCCCCTGAAGTGCTAGAATCCTCCAGAGCACTCCCAACCTGAAAAAGCTGAAAACACCACAATCAGGTTCAACATATATTTGTGCCATAAACATCTTACACCTAAAGTTGATTGTCTTTACTGATAATGTTCTTTTTTCTACCTTCGACATGAAGAAAGTGATTGTAGGTAAACAAATAAGCCACAAAAAAATAGTGTAAAATAATAATTAACAACCAAAGCTAAAAATAATTGAAGGAGGAGAAAATCTAAAAATGAACAGGAAAGGAAATAATGTTAGAAAATTATAGCCAGGCACGGTGGCTCAAGCCTGTCATACCAGCACCTTGGGAGGCAGAGGCAAGAGGCTTATCTGAGTCGGGGTTAGAGACCAGCCTGCGCAACTTGACAAAATGTCTACAATAAATCAAAGAGTTAGCCAAGTGTGGTGGTGCACACCTGTAGTTCCAGCTACTAGGAAGGCTGAGGCAGAAGGATCCCCTGAGGCCAGCAGGTGGAAGCTAAGGTGGCCGTCAGTGTACCACTGCACTCAGCCGGGGGGAGGGAAAATAAGAAAAATATAATTTTTAGCCCAGAGGAAAAACAAATGGAAAGTTAAATAGCAACCTTAAAGCATATTAGAGCTCATCTTGAAGAATAAGGAAGACAGACAAGCCAGACAAGAAAAATAGGGAGATTTGATAACTAGAAAATATCTCCAGCTGAAAACAACTAAACTTGCTAAATAACATGTTTTTAAAGTCTATTTAAACATACATAACTGGGCTAACAAGAAAGTACAGAATGCACCAATCAAAAACAAAATGAAAATGAGAATTCTGAAAGTTAATTAAGCCAGAATAAACTCAGGTTTCCTTTACAAAGTATCTGCCCAAATCCTGTTCACCATTTATTCCTCTTTTGACAGAGGCACGGGACATGGGAAACATGTGCAGTGCAAGATGTCTGAACCTCTGCCCCTATCAAGGGCAGTTATTTAATATAAGTCCAAGTAAGAAATCCATTCCATAAAAGCAGAAAGCAAACAACAGTCTTGAATTTTGATATCTGGTAGAAGGAGAAAAAAAAACTCCTCTCAGAATTGGTATCTACTAACTGACCCTTCAGCCCTTATGTGCGTTTGTAGCCAGAACACACAATACTTGTCTAGTCCACAAAAAACCTCAAACAAATCATTTAACATGCTCTCAGAAGAGAAATTCAAATGGCTCTCGTGAGTTCATGTGAATGTATGAAACTATGAGAAAACATGTTTTCAACTGTGCTCTAAGAAGAGTACAAGTTTGAAAATATATGGATTAAAATTTCTCACTAGATAGTCAGCATTCTTTCTCTTGATGAGTCTCTGGAAGGATCAGAAATGATTTTAGTGTGGGTAGGAATAAAAAATGGAGTTCGTTAGCAGTGCCTGGCAACATAACATATACATATGTCTTTCACAGCAATTCCACTTAAAGGACTTCATTCTAAAGCTACAATGGCAAAATACAAGAAGATATGCACACGGCTATTTGTTATAAGACTATAAGAACAAAAGATTAGAAACCCAAATATGCATCAATATGGAGCTAGTGAATAAATTACTACATAATTGTACAATGACGCAGCATGTGGCTGTACAAAATAATGAGGAATATATACCTATATATTACTAAGTGAAGAATATATGCCTCTATATTACTGATTTTATCCTTGGATACATTTTTAAGTGAAAAAGCAAGGTATTGCTCTTTTTGTAGTTAATCAGCATTGTGATCGGGTTTTCATGCTCATGTGTGAGAAGTGCCTCCCTCAAACCTTGTTATGATGTCGCCACGTTACCTATCAGACACGTAAAAAAAAAAGAGTATGTATGTATTATATGCTGCTATTTATCTAAGGAAAATTAAAAATATTTAATTTCTCAAAAAATAGATAAACTAGCCAAAATACACATTTTTTTCAAAATTACCTACATACAAGGGAGGAAGCAGTGTGAAGGGCATAACAATAGAAACTATACTTCTAAACTATACTTCTGTGAATATACGATACATACGGTTTTTTTTTTAGTTAAAATCTCACTCTGTTGCCTAGGCTTGAGTGCACTGGCACGCTCACGGCCACTATAGCCTCGACCTGCTAGGCTCAGGTGATCCTTCCATCTCAGCCTCCCAAGTAGTTGGAACCACAAGCATGTGCCACCATGGCTGGTTGATTTTTGATTTATTGTAGAGACGAGGTCTTGAACTCCCCAGACTCAGGCAATCCTCTCGCCTCTGCCTCCCAAAGTGCTGGGATTGAAGGCGTGGTCCACCACATTCGGCTTATATTTTGTCTTGTAGATTTTAATTTGGGACCATGTATATATGTTACATAATTATAGAACAAAATAAATTGAAAATAAACATACATTGAAGTAAGCTAGCCTTAATATATACAAGGGAGACCCCAAAATGGACTTTATTTATAAAAAATTGTGTATTCATTCTTACATGTTTAAATTTCAGTCACCTTCAAAGTACTCTCCATTTGTTACACCTATTGAGATGCTTTTTTCCACTGCTCAAAACAGTTTTTGAGCTCATCAGTTTTGATGCCTTTAAATGTTTCTGCTGTTTTTTGTTTCACCTCTTCCACATCAGCAAAATGTTTCCCTTTGAGGATTTTACCCAGGAAACAAAAAGGCTGCTGGGGCAAGATCAGGTGAAAGGGGATGGTGGGGAGTGGGGATCATGACTTTTTAAAAACCAAAATCTGCTGAACACTGAGCGTGATGTGGGTGGGTACGTTCGTGCACCACCCATCATGAAACGGGCATACCATGTTGAAAGAATCTGCAAAAAAAATGTCACTGAAGCCAAATGCAGCCTCTTACAACAACGCTAGCTGGTACACTGATGCGGATGGGTTCCTAGAACACTGACCTGGCAAGAGAAGCCTGTTCTACAAGGGCCTGCCCTCCAAAAAATAACTCCAGTTTTTTGGGGTCCCCTCTTGTATATTCATTTGATGGAATAATCAGAAAGAACTATTTCAAATAATTTGTAAGGAAGCACAAATTCTTTAGACAAAATATCACAAAAAAATTCTTAAACTGGTTTCAGTAACCATATTACTGATAATGATACTATTGTTCTGAAATTGCTATTATGTGATTTGAGAGAGAAAGAAATTAATTATATATTAATCCTATTCTTCTCTATGTTATTAAGATTCTACATATGATATAAAGGAAATAAAGATATAAAATTCAAAAGAGTAAGTGAAAACCAGGTTAGAAATAGTGTTTCACATTTGTAATCCCGGCTACGCTACTTGGGAGGCTAAGGCAAGAGGACAGTTTAAGGCCAGAGTTCGAGACCAGCCTGCACCACATATCAAGACCCCATCTCTAACAAGAAAAAGTTAGCCAGGCATGATCGCATGCACCTGTCATCCTAGGTACTCGTGTTACCTTAGGAGTTTGCAGGAGGATCTCGTCATCTTAGGAGTTTGAAGCTACAGGGGGTTATGATCGTGCCACTGCACTCCAGGCTGGGCAAAAGTGTAAGACCCAATCAATCTTTAAAAAGAAAGAAAGAAAGAAAACCCAGTGCTCATCAATTTGAGATATCAGCACGAACTCATGATGTGTTTTAGCTTATGTGAGTATATGTGCATGTGAGAGAAATATATATGTTTCTTAACTCTGACCACTGAAAAGACCTAGAAATATTATCAAAGAGCATCAAAATCCATTTCACACTAAAAGGAACCAGGGCAACTTGGAGACATAGCTGCTTCCTGGTCTAAGGTGGGAAATGTTCGAGATAGCTTGGCATATATCATCATCCATATAGCAAAGGAGGTAAGCACTCCAAGCACCCAAAATAGTGTCCAAATACCATTTTCCACTAAAAAGAACCAAGGTAACCTGGAGAAATAACCACTTCTAGCACTGAGACAGAAAATGTGCAAATGAGGCTGGTATATCATGAAATCATATAACAAATAGGTAATCCAAGACAGCTAGAGTCAGGTCAAAGCACTTGGGAGCCACACTGAAGAAAGTCTCAGGGGTCAGAGTTGGAACAATTTGGATACCAAAATTTAAAAGAGGAGTAATCAGTTAAAATACATCACATATGCTTAAATTCATGAATTCATAATGTTAAAAACATAAAAAAAAACAAATCTATCATTCTAAAAGTGATAAAGATAAATCTCATATTAACCTGCTTTTCCTAAACAAACTATAGTAGTGGGTAACAAAATACCAGATGAAGGAGAGAAAACTCAAATTACTAAAATCAGCAACGAATGACAGGACATTGCTATCGACTTTATAGAACTAAAAAAGGATTATAAGAGAATACAACAGCTGTATATCAACAAATTGGATAACTAAATGACATGAACAAATTTCTAGACACACGAACCAACAAGACTGACTCAAGAATAAATAGAAAACTTGACAGGACCTATACTAAGATCATTAAATCAGTAATCAAAAACCTCCCAACAAGGAAAAAAAAAATGTTTAGGAGCAGATGGTTTTAATGATGAATTCACCAACATTTAAAGAAAAATTAAGACCAATCCTTTTTAAACATTCCCCCCAAAATTGAAGACAAAATATTTTTCTTTCTTTTTTTTTGTTTTTTTTTTTTTTGAGTTGGAGTCTCACTCTGTCGCCCAGACTGGAAATGCAGTGGCCC
>NW_007259939.1:360312-389930 GCF_000164805.1 Carlito syrichta | reverse complement strand
CACCGCAGCCTCCACTTGCTGGGCTCCGGCGATCCTTCCGCCTCAGCCTTCCAAGTAGCTGGAACTACAGGCGCGCTCTACCACGCCCGGCTAATTTTTTGATTTATTGTAGAGATGAGGTCTTGCCAAGTTGCCCAGGCGGGTCTCAAACCAGCGGGCTCAGGCAATCCACTCACCTCAGCCTCCCAAAGTGCTGGGATTACAGGCTGAGCCATGGAGCCTGGCTGAGAAAATATTTCTTAACCCATTCTATGAGGTCAGCATTATCCTAACACTGAAGCCCAACCAAAGTGCAAGAAAAGAAAACAATTTTAAACATATTTCTGTCAAAAATCTATTTATCCTCTTTCACAGTCCGCAAAGTACTAATAGCCTATATCTATCTTTTAATTAGGACATACCAAAGTAGAAGTGCGCTTTAAAATGATAGCGCTTCCTGGTTTTCAAAGTAGAGTTCAGTGGGGTATTGAAAAGGAACTTATGGTGATTGGAAGCCCAAGAGGGCAGTATTGAGGCACTTAGCTTCTGCAGCCCTAACTCCCCCATCCGGTTAGGACTGGTCAAGAGTCAGAAGACACTTTCCCTTGTAGGAAAGTGAAGGCCACTGACACACTTGCAAACGACACTATTGTGGATTACCGCTGAAGAAAGCAAACAGACTACACTACTTCACTCACCTAGAACCATAGCCAACACACCCCACCAAACCAATGCCCAATCACACAAATAAGTCTTTCCCTACAAAACCTACTGAATAGATTTGGAAGATGTGACTGTTCTACCAAATGCGTAAAAATCAACATAGGCACACATCACACATGAAAAAGGACACAGGACACCTCCAAATGAACACAATGACTATCCAGTAATAGACCCCAATCATAAGAAAATATACAACATGCCAGAAAAACCATTCAAAATGATGATCTTGCCAGGCATAGTGGTACACAACTGCAGACCCAGCTCCTCCAAAGGCTAAGGCAGGACAACTGCTGGAGTGTGGGAGTTCAAGACAGCAGTACTCAATGATCACAGCTGTGAACAGGTGTACTCTGCCCTAGGCAAAACAGCAAGACCTCATCTAGAAAATAATAATATCTTAAGGAAACTCAGAGAGATGCAAGACAATACAAATAGACATTCAATGGAATTAGAAAAAATTCATAATTTGAATGAGATATACAACCAATAGATATATAAAAACAGAAATCCTAGAGCTGAAGAATTCAATGAATAAAATAAAAAAATAACTGACAGCTTCAATAACTGACGAGACTAAGTAGAAGAAAGATTCTCTGAACTTGGAAACAGGTCTTTTAAAATTAACAGAGGCAAATGAACAAATAAAGAATGAAGAAAGCCTACAAGGTCTATGGGACACCATTAAGCAAACTATTATTTGCATTTTGAGCATTCCAGAAAGAGAAGAGCAGGAAAAGGGCACAGAAAACATATTTAATAAAATAATAGCTAAAAAACTCCTAAGTTTAGAGACAGGTGAACATGCAAATCCAGGAAGCTCAAAGAACCCCCAAATTACACCTGTAAACTAGAAAGTTTTCAAATATGCAATGTAACAATGCACCTCAAGGAAACAGAAAAGCAAGAACAAACCAAACCCCAAATTGGTATAAGGAAAAAATATATATAATAAAGATCAGAGCAGAAATAAATGAAATGGTGACTAACAAAGATTACAAAAACAACAACAATGAAACAAAATCAAGAAACCTTGGACAAGACTAAGAATAAAAGGGAGGAAGACCCAAACAAATAAAATCAGAAATGAAAACAGAGATATCAAAACAGATACCACAGAAATATAAAGAGTCTCATTAGTATAGCGGTGACTTAAAGAAACAAAAAGGGAAATACAAAGGATCAGTAGAGACTACTATGAATACACACAAATAAGTTTAAAAACCTAGAAGAAATGGAAAACCTGAACAGACCAATAATGAGTAACAAGACTGAAACAATAAAAAAAGTCTCCTAACAAAGAAAGTCCAGGACTGGATGGCTTCACTGCTGAATTCTGCTGGGCCTTTAAAGAAAAATTAATGCCAATTAAAACTATTCCAAAAAATTGAGGCAAAGGGAATTCTTCTTAACTCATTCCATGAGGCTAGCATTACCCTGATACAAAATCCAGATGAGGACAGAACAAAAGAAAATTACAGGTCAATATTCCTGGCAAATGCGATGTAAAAGTTCTCAACAAAACTCGAGCAAACTGAGTCCAACAATACATCAAAAAGATAATACAACACAACCAAACAGAATTTATTCCAGGGATACTAGGATGATTTAACATCTTCAAATCAATAAACATGATACATCACATCAACAGAATGAGGGAGAAAAAAACATGATCATCTCAATAAATGCAGAAAAAGTATTTGATAAAATTCAACATCGCATTGTGACAAAAAAAAAGAACAATAAAAAACCTCTCAGTATGTTAAGTATAGAAGGAAATTACCTCAATACAATAAAGGCTATATATGACAAACCTCAGCTGAACAAGGAAAAGCTGAAAGTTTCCCTCTAAGAACTAGAACAAGACAAGGATGCCCACTCTTAGCACTCTTATTCAACATAGTACCAAAATCCTAGCCAGAGCAATTAAGCAAGAGAAAGAAATAAAGGACATCCAAGTTGGAAAAGAGGAAGTCAAATTGTCCATTTACAGACGATATGTTCTTATATATAGAAAAACAAAAGACTACATAAAACTCTCAGAATTGATATATGAATTCAGTAAAGTTGCAGGATACAAAATCACCATACAAAACTCAGTAGCATTTCTATACACAAGCAATTAACTAGCTAAAAAATAAATCAAGACAATCTCATTTACAATGGAACACTATGGAGCATGCAGCTAAAGCAATGTGGAGTGGAAATAAAAGAGAGAGGCAGAGAAGAGAAAGTGGTTAGCAGGGGATGGAGGGAAGGGATGCTGGGAAATTCTGGTCAAAGGATACAAAATTTCAGTTAAATTCAAGCAATTAAATATACAACATGGTGACTATAGTTAATTACAAAGCACTGTATTCTTGAATATCACTGAGAGGTGATTTTATTTCATTTTTATTTTTAGAATTGAAGTCTCACTCTGTCCCCCAGGCTGGAGTGTTGTGGCATGCTACTCACGGCCACGGCAGCCTTGACCTGCTGGCTGAGGTGATCTCTCCGCCTCAGCCTTCCAAGTGGTTGGAACCACAGGCGGTGCCACCATGCCCGGCTAATTTTTTGGTTTATTTTAGAGACAAGGTCTCGCCATATTGCTCAGGCTGGTCTCGAACTCCTGAGCTCAGGCAATCCTCTCGCCTCCACCTCCCAAAGTGCTGGGATTACAGAATTGAGCCACCGCGCCCGGCTATCTTATTTTTTGAGTTGGAGTCTCACTGTCACCCAGTCTGGAGTGCAGTGGCATGCTCACAGACACCGCAGCCTTGACCTGCTGGGTTCAGGCTTCCTTCCGCCTCAGCCTTCCAAGTAGCTGGAACTACAGGCATGCACCACCACACCTGGCTAATTTTTTGATTTATTGTAGAGATGAGGTCTCGCCAAGTTGTACAGATTGGTCTCGACCCCTGGGCTCAGGCAGTCCGCTCGCCTCTGCCTGCTAAAGTTCTGGGATTACAGGCATGAGCCACTGCCCAGTCTGAGAGCTGATTTTGTGTTCTCACCACAAAAAAAGATACATATTTTAAATGATGCATACGTTAGTTTGATCTAGTCATTATACAATGTATACATATTTCAAAACAAAAATACATATTATCATGTTGTACATAATATACAAAATTTTTACTTGTCAATTAAAATTAATTTTTAGAAAGCCTATGATTCAGTCTTACTGCTAGATAATCAAATAAATGCATCAATATTTACAGCTAAGAGATTCCCATTACTATGACTATAAATAGCCCATTGAGCAAAATTATTGTAACTATAAACTCTTAAAAATGAAAATGAGCCGGGCTCAGTGGTTCAGCCTGTAATCCCAGCACTTTGGGAGGCTAAGGTAAGTGGACAGCCTGAGCCCGTGGGTTCAAGACCAGCCCAGGCAACTAGGCGAGACCTCATCTCAATGAGAAAAAAAAAAATTGAAAATGATTTTAGTGTTTTCAGAAACGAAAAGAAAGAAATTTTAAAGAAGGAAACCAGGTAGTACCCTTAAACTCTTTTTATCCAATAAAAAGATAAGAGAATTTCACACCTGAAGACTTTTTGAAAGAAGAAGAAAAATTAATCTGGGAACTAGTTCTGAAAATTACACTTTGCAGAAAGTCCTATTTTACTACATCCTTTTTACAAAATTATAAACGTTCCCTATATAGTGTTATTAAGAAAACTATTAACACATGTTAATAAAAGCCTAAGCATCCCAAGACTTGCCCACATAATTTAGCATATTTTCTTGTTTGAAGATACTTTCTTCAAACTTCTTTTGCTAATTTTTCTTTGACCTAGCTATTTAATACAAAACTCACAGAAAAGAAAGGAAAAAAATAACTTTTGATAAACATACGAAAGCTTGTTTCTTTTCTTTAATCCATACCTTCAAAGGAATTGGAAATTCTCTACAGTCTTTCTGTGAATCAACAGTAGTGAACGGTGGCATGGTAGAGTCTATTTTATTATGGTCCTGAGGTTTGACATCTGAGACTTCAGAAACTGTATCCTTTAACTTAAGTGGTATCTGTTGTCTCTGCTTTAGTGATTGATTAACTATTGGATTAGAATAAATCTTAGACTGCAATGAAGACCCAGAAGGCACTAAAGTTAAACAACGGTCCTGTTGTTTGTTCTTGTTAACAGTGCTTGGGCTAACCACAATTGTGAATTCCTTTTTATCATTTACATTATTTTCCTCCTCACTTGAATCATTTGGTAATATAATTCTGGATAGTTTCTTTTTTACACGTGTACAATTTTCTCTCTTCATTTGTTTTAGCATTACTGCACGCCTGGTTTTATATTTTTTACTCCCATTTGCAAAGCAATCATCAGTTATTAAGTTAAAATCAACACAAACTTCTTCTTCACTTGATTGGCTTTTGCAAGATTCCTCTTCATCAACACAAAAACTGTCCTCTAAATAAGTTTCATCTTGTTCAGGAATCTACAATAAAAACACAAGAATATTTTCAATTTATTTCAGATAATCACCAGGTATTTAACAAACAAGCACATGAGATCTTCATGAATATTTATTTCGCTTACTTTATTAATTCAGCTATGTGTTCAGCTAACATATACTTATACATTCTTTATGGAGGAAAATGGAAAGATTTAGGATAAAGAAAAAGAATAATTTCCTTCTAGAAATCTACATCCTAGTGCAGGCAGAAAAGTAAACAATAATAAAGGATAATAAATGATAAAAGCTATATAATAAGCACAACAGAGGCACACAGTACGTATTACCAAACTAAACCTGACAATTCATAAACAAACAAGAATAATATGAAAATGTTATCCAGCTGGACACGGTGGCTCACACCTGTAACCCAAGCACTTTGGAAGGTGAAGGTGAGAGGATTGTTTGAGCCCAAGAGTTCGAGATCAGCCTGGGCAATTTGGCAAGACCTTATCTCTACAATAAGTAAAAAAAATTAGCTGGGTGTGGTGGTATGCGCCTGTAGTTCCAGCTACTTGGAAGGCTTAGGCGGAAGGCTTGTCTGAGACCAGCAGATCGAGGCTGTGGCGGCCATAAGTGTGCCACTGCACTCCAGCCTGGGCCACAGAGTGAGACTCTGCCTCAAAAAACAAACAAACAAACACAAAAATGTTCTCCAGAAATAAAACGTAATGTATAATTTTTAGATATAACATTTTTATGAAAAAACTGCATCTTCAAGAGACATATGATAGTGTATGAGAATTAAAAATTTAACTAACAGATGATGAAATTCTATTCCTTTCCTTTAAAACTCTCCTAATTGGAAAAAAATTTCATAGTATATTCAAATTAGCTTAAATTAAAGAAAATATAATTTAATCAAATTAGTACTAAAAGGGATCTGGAGAATTCACTAAGTCTACTTTTCTGACTTGGGGTAGATATTGTCCCAAAGAAACAAAATGGAGACCTCATCAACAGGAACATATTTCAACACCACCAACAGGAAATTCTTCGTTATACTTCTACAATTCATACCTGTGAGAAAATGTTTACATTCCTATGTTTCTTATGGATCATTTTGTACTTGTTCATCATTGGACTACGCAAAGATTTCATGTAAACAGCTCTCATTTCAGAATCTGTGTAAAGATAATAAGGATTTAAGATAAAGTAGCAAAACTATTTAAAGGAAAACTAAGCATTTAACTTCCACCTATTCCAAATTTACATGATTCAAGTTTTGTGAAAATATATTACATAAAATATTAATATATATTGAAGGATGTTTAAAACCAATTATTCACATATGTAAAGTTAGGAGTTTTGCCTATGAAATCAGATCATTTAGTTCAGTGACCATGCTCTCTGCCTTAGCTATCTTTGTCTTCAGAAATGTCCTAATGAATAATGCCTTTCCATTCAAAATAAAGATATATAAGGACTTTAAAATTGCACCAGATTTATACAAGTATTAAAAAACACACATATACAAGAAATCAAGGCAGAAAATAAAACATGCACTAAAAACATTAAAAGCCACAGCCAATAGTATGGTCATAATATTTAGTTAACCAAAAATTGAGAAACGTTCATTTTTATTTATTCCTATTATTTTTCAACTTTTTGTATTCAGAATCTATCTTCACTTTCCTCAGTGTTACCATCTTGGTAGATGCCACTATCATTCCTTGATTAGATGACTGCCAACAGTCTTCTAACTGGCCTCAACAGAGAGGCTAGAGAGAATCTTCTAAAATATAACAGATCATGATATATTGTTCACTATATATCTGATCTTACTTTCTACTACTTTCCTTCTCCTTCATTCTAGGCACAATGCTGTTCCTTGAACAGGTCAGGTGTACTCCTGCCCCAGGGACTTTGCACTGGTTGTTGTCTTTGTATAAACATTCTTCTACTGGATTTTAGCCTAAGCCTGCATAAGTCACTTCTGCTCTTGAACATCAAGGGCATAAAACCTAATCCTGAAAATCTTTTCAGTATCAAGGCCAAAGTACTGAGAACTTTGTCTTTAACCCCTTTTTTCTATAAAGTCATGAGCTTTGGAAAATTTTGCCATTTTAAATAACATCAGAGATAGCACAAGCAGAATAAATTGCAAGATCTGTGAAAGAGCAGAATACTGAATAGCCAATCAGAATAATTTTCACTTCTGTTATAGCTAATCAGAATCATCAGCTCTAAATGTATATATAATTGTATATAAGATCTAAATGTACGTATAACTGTATATAAGATCTGCTCAAGCTTTGTCTGAAGACACTATTCTCTGAAAGCAGTTCTCCATTACTTGGCAAATTTATCAAATGTAGCTTTGTGTCCCAGTTCGTTTTAACATCACTGAGTCTCTCTTCTTCTAGTCTTTGATCAATGTCAATGAGGCCTCTTTCTATTTTAAATTGTAACTTAGGCTAGGTGTGGTGGCTCATGCCTGTGATCCCAGCACTTTGGAAGACTGAGGCAGGCGAATTGCTTGAGCCCAGGAGTTCAAGACAAGCCTAAGCAACATAGTGAGACCTCCTATCTACAAAAAATTTTTAAAACTTAGCTGGGTATTGCAGTTCATACTTGTAGTCCCAGATACTCAAGAGGCTGAGGCTGGAGGATCACCTAAAGCCTTGAAGTTTGAGGCTGCATTGAGCCACGATTGTGCCAATGCACTTTAGCCTACAAGACAGAGTGAAATCCTGACTCAAAAAAAAAATTTTTTTTAATTGTAACTTGTCCATTATTTACACTTTCAACTCTAGCCACTCCAAATCCTTCTTACCTTGCACAATTATTTTCATTTTTTCTGTAATATTTTCCACTTACAACATACTGAATAATTTAGTTAAGTGTATTATGTTTTCTTCCATATGAATGTAAGCTTTGTAAAGAGAGATATTTGTCAATTTCATTCACTGATATATCTTTTTCAAATGCCTGACATAGTACCAGGAACACAGTAGGTACTAAAAATTTGTGAAATGAACATTTGTCACTTGAGCAACCCAGGCCAATCTGGAGAGAAACAGTCCAGACTAACAGAAGCCTATAAAAAACCAAATCTAAAATGAAGCAAGTATTACAGAATTTGAATGAATAAATGACCAAATAAATACTCTGCACATTCCAAATTTAATTCTCTTTAAAATCTAGTTTCTTTGAAAATGGATTAACATATTTAAATATAACCACATTAAAAACACTGAACACAATGTTTAAGCATCATGATAACATTTACCATTTATAGCTTGTGAAAGTTGAGTCTCATCATTTAAGAAGTCAAGTAATGAGGCATCTTGTTCATTTTCTGACGCATCATTTTCATCTGATGAAACACATTCTGCATCTTCTTTGGAAAGTTCTGCTTCATCATCTAAAAACTTCCTAGCTACATGCTAAGACAAATTAGATAACATGAAGATATTCTTGAGAAAACAAATTTGTCTCATGATTGTAAATAATTCTGGAATAATTGTCAGTGCTTCTAAGATTTAAAAAAATCACAAAAATAGAAAGCTCCAAGAAGAAATTATAAAGTAGCATGCCTAGTTAAAATATCTTTTAATAATTCTGTTATAAGTTAAAATAAAATACAAATCAGCATGTCAGCTTGCTGCAGTTTTCTTCTTCTTTTTCCTTTTTCTTTCTTTGAGTTAGGATTCTCACTCTGTGGCTCAGCCTGGACTGTGGTGGCACACTCACCACCACCCCACCGTTGAACTGCTGGGCACCGGCGATCCTTCCACCTCAGCCTTCCACGTAGCTGGAACCAGAGGTGCACACTACCATGCCTGGCTAATTTTTTTATTTATTGTGGAGACGAGGTCTCTACAAGTTGCCTGGGTGGGTCTTGAACCTGTGCCTCGGCCTCCCAAAGTGCCGGGATTTACAGGCTGAGCCACCAAGTCCGGCCTGAAGTCTTCTTAATAAGAATAACGTCGCTGAGTCTTTTGCCTTGTTAAGTTTCGGAAAGAAAAGTACTGTGCCACCAAAGGAATGATCAAAAGGGAAAGGTGCCAAAGACACTTTTCCAAGTATTTGAATATTGGACAGGGATAAGAAAAAGAATATAATGATTATAAAAAACAAATAGTCTTTTTCACTGTCGCCCAGGCTGGAGTGTAGTGGCATGCTCATGGCCACTGCAGCCTCAACCTACTGGGCTCAGGTGATCCTGCTGCCTCAGCCTTCTAAGTAGCTGGAACCACAGGAGCATGCCACCACGCCCGGTTAATTTTTTGTTTTACTGTAGAGACGAGGTCTCGCCAAGCCGCCCAGGCTGGTCTCGAACTCCTGGGCTCTGGCAATCCTCTTGCCTCCACCTCCCAAAGTGCTGGGATTACAGGCATGAGTCACGGCGCCTGGCAAAAGCAAATACTCTAACACTCAGATTTCTGGCTCTATATTTTCTTTAATTTGAACCATAAATTCTCACACACTTATGTTTTTTCCATTAGTTATGCAAAATAATACAGCATTCCAAGATAAAGTATTAAAATGCAAAGAGAAACAAAAATACCGCACCCTGAGATTTTAATTTCCGAGTAAAGAAAATTAAAATGGGTATCTAAATACTTATTAAAAATTGGTTTTTCTATAAAGCAAATGTATAGAGAAATCTACAGTGTTGTAAAAGCTAATAAACTTTACTAAATTTATACATATAAAATAAGTAAATTTTTAAAAGATTACCTTTAGGTGATTCTGTCTCTTTGGGACTTTGATGCATCTTCTAGCTTTCCTGTTACAACCCTTGATGTGTTCCAATTGTGGATATGGTTTGTGAAGATTCTCACTCTCATCACTAGATGATAATTCTAGCTATAATAATTCAAAAAAAATTATTACATAAGAAAAAATAACTGAATTGTATTATTTTGGTGTGTTTCTCAAAGTTATTGCTTTATTTTCACTTATTCTTTAAAAATATTTGGCCTGATATTTTCATCCTAGATAAATAAAACTGCTCCCATAACTCATAGCCATGTTATAAATATATGATACCTAAGAATTTAAAAACCAATAATTTAGGTAATACTAAATGCTAAAATACTAAATTAGGTAATATAAGTAAAACTAACACAGACATTCATTCAATTTTGTATTACATCAAAAATATTTGATGAAAACCTGTACTTTTTTTTAAAACCTAAACCTGTACTTTTAAGTGTTTCCTTCAGAAGATCCTCAAGGGCTTTATAAAAAATATCTAAGTCAGTAAATTAGGCCATCAGAATCAGTCCAAACATACAAGAATTCTTTCAAATCAAGAAACCAATATAACAACAACAAATTCTGACTATGAGCCCTACCACTATATCTCTTACAAAATAATATAAAACCAATAAAAAGAATCAAAAGTTTATGGAGATAATTTCAATTACCAGGAATAATTTTAGTTTAAAATAGACTGATCATCAGTATAATCAATATTTCAATTCACTTCTAATAAGTCAATCAGATATTCTAGTTAAGGTAGTAAGTTAAAGCCGTTCTTCTAGTGAAGTTTTATGAGTACACAAGGTTAATATAGACTGGTTGCGTTTTTAATTACATACAGTCCCCCGCTTAAGATGGTTTAACTTAGGATTTTCAACTTTACGATGGTGTGAAAGCGATATGCATTCAGTAGAAACTGTACTTCAAGTACTCATACAGCCACTCTTTTCCAATTTTTTTTTTTTTGAGTTAGAGTCTCACTCCATCACCCAGGCTGGAGTGCAGTGATATACTGCTCACAGCCACCCCAGTGTCGTCCTGCTGGGCTCATTCGATCCTTCTGCCTCAGCCTTCCAAGTACCCAGAACTACAGACCCGCACTACTAGGCTAATTTTTTGATTTATTGTAGAGACAAGGTCTCACCAAGTTGCCCGAGCTGGTCTCAAACCCATGGGCTCAGGCAATCCTATCACCTCGGCCTCCCAAAGTGCTGGGAGTTTTTCACTTTCAATACAGTAGTCAATAAAATTCATAATGATATATTCAGTACTTTATTATAGGCTTTGTGTTGCATTATTTTGCCCAACTCTGGTCTAATGTGTTATGAGCACATTTAAGTAGGCTAGGCTAAGCTGTGTGTGTGGTAGCTTAGATGTATTCAATGCATTTTTGACATATAATATTTTCAGCTTACAATGTGTTTATCAAGATATAACGCCAGAGTAAATTAAGAAGCATCTGTAATTTTGCACAAAGTATCCTAGATTGTGCTTGAGAATTAAAGCACACAAGATTTTCTGATCTCAAATTTTAGTTATCAGTTATAAGTTGATGACAATTGAGTATTATTAACCTTAAGACCTGCCCACCTACCACAACTTCAGAGTCACATAGTCACCAATGCCTGCCAGACACCGTCACTTTACTATCTCACAAGAACCTCAAACTCAAACATGCTCAACACTAAATTTACAATCTTTCTTGTCTTCTCTAAATTTGTGACACACTTGCCAAACAGCCCAATCCAAAAACCACAACTCTGGACTCCTTTCTTCCCTTCTTTCAAAACCATTTCAGTAATCAAATTGAAGAATTAGGACTTTAAAAAAACTGGCTTCAGCCGGGCTCGGTGGCTCAGCCTGTAATCCTGCGCCTTGGGAGGCTGAGGTGAGTGAACTGCCTGAGCCTGTGGGTTCGAGACTCGCCTGGGCAACTTGGTGAAACCTCATCTCTACAATAAATCAAAAAACTAGCCGGATGTGGTAGCACGCACCTGTAGTTCCAGCTACTTGGAGGGCTGAGGCGGAAGGATCGCCAGAGGCCAGCATGTCGAGGCTGCGGTGGCTGGGAGCAGCCACTGCACTCCAGTCTGGGCGACAGAGTGAGACTCCAACTCAAACAAAACAAAACAAAAACAAAAACAAACAAACAAACAAAAACTGGTTTCAAATTTTTTCCAATTTTACTTCCTGGAACTCTTTTGTCTTTACAACCTAATAATACAGAGATGCTGTCTCCCACCTTTTGGTCATTCTTTAAGTTGTTCATTCTGTTAACAATGCCATTGCTTCTCCCTTCTGCCCAAATGCCACATACACTTTAAGATATAACTAAGGTATTACCTTCAAGAGGCTGCCAAAACTCCCAGGATCAATGCTGGGAGCTTAACTTGTTTTATCACCCCTTAAAAAATTATATTTAAATGATCTCTTTACTTATCTATCTCTCCTATTAGACAACTTATCTACAGATGAGTTTTACTTATCTATTTCTTCTATTATGTTAATTTAAAATCAGGACATACTCTTTATTTATTTACTTATTTTTTGAGTTGGAGTCTCACTCTGTCACCCAGCCTGGAGTGCAGTGGCCGCTCCCAGCCACCACAGCCTCGACCTGCTGGGCTCCGGCGATCCTTCTGCCTCAGCCTTCCAAGTAGCTGGAACTACAGGCGCACACTACCACGCCCGGCTAGTTTTTTGATTTATTGTAGAGATGAGGTCTTGCCAAGTTGCCCAGGTGGGTCTTGAACCCGCAGACTCAGGTAATCCACTCATCTCGGCCTCCCAAAGCGCGGGATTATACAGGCTGAGCCACCGAGCCCGGCTAGGACATATTCTTTAGAGCATCCTCAGCATTTTACACAAAAAGTAAATACACATACTAGATATCTAGTGAGTGTTTGCTGAATTCCTGAAGTGTACTGACAAAAGTGGGATGGATTTTAAAGGGAATCTAAAATTATTTAATATTTATAGTTCTTGTGCTTAGAAAATTTTACAGTAACTATATCTTCAAAAACAGAAGAAATTCCAACGATATAAGATAGAATATCAACTTATCTAAAAAAGATTAAACATACTTCTAATTATCTATACACATATTGTACTTGTAAGATTTAGTCCAAAGGACTTTGGATTACTATATAGTATCTGATATTTACTTACTCTGTTTAGAGGAACCCTGCGCTTTTTGACAGCATGAAGTGGAGAGTCATCACTATTTTTCTGATCCTAAATAAAATAAATAAACAGAAAAAGTAAAAGCTAACAAAACTCTCAGCAGAAGCCCAAGGTAGAGAAGGAAAAAATAACAGCCTCTTATATGATTACATTATTGTGATTATGGAATGACTCACCTCAGGAGATTTTAAAACATTTCCTTTTCCTTTTTTATTTTTTCTTCGAAAAATCTCATCTTCACTGTCATTACTTGTTAGTAATCGTTCATCTATAATTTATTTTTAAAAATAATGAATCTGGTCAATAGATTTACATTTACTCAATCATAACAATCTATTTTACTGATGGCTACAGTAAGAATTGTTTCTGGCAATGTCAACAGTTTTTCCAAAAACGATAATTTTGCAGAAGTTTGGTCAAAAAAGTCAGTATGAGGAGAGACAAAAAAATTAAAATGCCACTGAAAAAAATGAGACAATAGCTTGTGCTACTATACACATATTTGAAGGAAGTTCAATTTTATAAATTAACATGAGAACAGAAAAAGGGAAAAATGTAATTTTATTAGTCAATGGTTCTAATCTCCAAAATCTACTGAAGTCTTTCTGCCCTTTGTGTCTTATTCTTTCTAGTTGAAGGAGCTAAAGTACGAAAATGCAGACTACAAAATATATAAAAAGATTCTTATTTCTGTATGGGTACATATATGTACATATACAAATACGTTTGTGTACAGACATGAAATAAAAATTAGTAAGATAGTCAACAAAACAAACTACTACAAATTCAAGGGGTGTGGTGAATGTTAAAAACAAAAACCCTCAGGAAAGAAATCAAATGCTTCAAATTTCCAGGTACTTAATCAAAAGTTTTATTTCAGCACTTCCATAAAGTTTTGATTGGAAAAACCTTTTTGTGTCTTAATTAAATCTTCTATAGAGCCTGGCGGTGGTTTTAAGATATGTTCACAAATTCCTTAACCCTTCAAGAAGTGGACTGTAATTCCTCCCCCGTTGAGTGTGGCCCAGAATTATCGACTTCCTTCTAACTAAAGAATATAATGGAAATGAAGTGTATAACTTATGAGTCCAAGTCATAAAAGGCATTTTGGTCTCATCCTTGTGCTCTCTCTTGTATCACTTGCACTGGCAGAAGCCAGATGCTACATTTTAAGGACATATCAAGCAACCCAATGAAAATGTGCATGGGGCAAGAAAGCGAGGCCTTCTACCAAGAGCAATATGAATGAGCCATTTTAAAAGCAGATCCGTTTGGGTGTGGACCTGTATTCCTGGCACTTTGAGAGGCTGGGGCGTTCAAGAACAGCTCAGACAACATGGTGAGACCTCGTCTCTACAAAAAAATTTAAAAATTAGCGAGGTGTGGTGTGTATGCCTATAATTCCGGCTACTCGGGAGGCTAAAGCGTAAGGATCACTTGAGTCCAGGAGGTCAATGCTATGGTGAGCCATGATCATGCCACTGCACTCCAGCCTGGGTGACAGAGTGAGACTCCAAACCTATAAAAGCAGATCTTCCAAACCTATTCATATTTCCAGATGACTTCACCTCTTACCAAGCCAGAAGCACTCAGCTAAGCCACATTTGAATTTCTGACCCATAGAAACCATGAAATAAGACATGCTCTTTATTTTAAGTCATTAAGTCTTGGGACTAGTTTGTTACGCAAAAATAGATAAAACAGATTTTGGTACCTAAAAGGGAGTCACCATAACAAAAAACTGGGAAAGTAGCTTTGGAAGTAGATAGTGGGTGGAAGCTGAAAGGACTTTGAGAGTTTTAGTGAAAGCTTAGGGAGCCTCATAGAAGTCATAGGAAGATTAATGACCACTGAAGAGGTGATGGGTGAGGGTTTAATTAAGGAAAAGCAGAGAAAATCCGACGGGAATTGGAGGAAAGGAAATCCTTTATGTAGTACTGGAAAGTTTAGCAACATTGTGGTTAACACAAAAAGTAGAAAATGTACCTAATAAATGAGGTGATCCAGTTAAGACTTCCAGAAAAACATTTAAGATATCACCTGCTGCTTTTTGCTGTTAGAGGAAAATACATAGTGAAAGAGATAAAGAAAAAAACTATTAAACATGGAAGAGTTGGGACTTGCTGGTTTTGAAAATTCCCAGCCACTTCCAATGGCAAACAATGCTAAAATTAAGAAATCTAAGCAAAGATCACATCCAGAAGACTGCAAAGAAAATATGAAGCTGAGGATGTAGTTATAAATGCTTTGTTAAGACCTCAGAAAGATCAAAGGTGATGTCCCAAAATATTATGCAGTCAGATTAAGGGCACTTTAAATATTTTAAGGATGACCCTCGCAAATACTTTCAAACAGCAGGCCTTCTAAGAAGCTTAAGAAATCGTCTCCAGGCATCTCAGTAGAAGCTCAAAGTAGAGAAACACTTTTTTTCCAAAAGATATGTGAGCAAGGATAGTGTCTAAGGGAATAAGATTCACCCAATAAGATTCACAAGAGACCCACAAAGATTTATAAGAATTTTAATGAAGGAAATACAGCCAGGTACAACTTAAAGGGATAGAAATAGTAAAAACGGATGTAACCTTTGGACCCCTAAATTTTTACAGGAAAAGGAAGCAGACTAAATAACCTCATAGGTGCTACCTGCTATAAAAAAAAAAGAACCAAGACTAAATAACTCATAGGTGCTACCTGCTATAAAAAGGAAGCAGACTAAATAACCTCATAGGTGCTACCTGCTATAAAAAAAGGACCAAGCATCCAGAGAATGAAACCAAAGAACAAGGAGATTATTCTCAGGCATTAAGTCCTAATCAAAGAGCTTTCAATCTCTGTTCTGCTGGATTTTAGAATTGTTATGGACTAGCAAGTCCTGTCCACCTTCAACGGCTCCCCTGCCCCTTGTATACAAGCCACCTTGGAAGCAGATTTGCCATGCCAATCAAACCTTCAGATGACTGCAACCCCAGCTGAAATCCTGACTATAACTTCATGATAAATCCTAAGCCAGAGCCACCCAGTTAGGCAGCTATGGAGTTCCTGACCTATAGAAACTGAATAAATGTTTACTCTAAGCCAGAGTTTTGGGGGGGGTAATTAATCAAATTAAATTTACCCAGTAAATTTCTCCTCACACTCTGCTAGTAAAACATCTACTCAGATAGATAAATCTGAATAATTACTTTTGAATATGAGCACATATAAACTATTAGTTTTTCTTTTTCTTATTACCTTTTTAAATGCAGGACTCAGCAATGGTAATCAATTCATTCCAGGAGGGTTTCTTTTTAGCTGCTTTAGTGGTGTTTTAATTAACTATTGTTTAATACATATAACATGGTATATGATCTTCAATTTTCTCTTTTAATCAGGGTAATTAAAACACTAAACACATATTCTCTAATAATTCCCTAATATATAAGTGTTCATAATTAGTAGTTAAGCACAATGGTGGAAAAAAAGTTTTAATGCAAATCTGATACAAAAAGAGAAAAATGATCTTCACCCGCTAACGTGGACTTTATCGGGGTATTAAAGCAAATAAGGCCAGGTGTGGTGGCTCACACCTATAATCCCAACACTTTGAGAAGCCAAGTGGGGAGGATTGCTTGAGCCTAGGTGCGCAATACCAACCTGGACAACACAGCAAGACCTTGTCTCAACAAAAAAATAAAA
This sequence comes from Carlito syrichta, assembly GCF_000164805.1. Classification (NCBI taxonomy): domain Eukaryota; kingdom Metazoa; phylum Chordata; class Mammalia; order Primates; family Tarsiidae; genus Carlito; species Carlito syrichta. The sequence continues at coordinate 373,207 of NW_007259939.1, read as the reverse complement.
AAGTTAGCCAGGTATGTGGTGTATCCTGTAGCCCCAGCTACTTGGGGGCTGAGGCAGAAGGACTGCCTGAGCCTAGCAGGTCAAGGGTGCGGTGAGCTGTGATCACACTACAGCACTCTAGCCTCAGTGACAGAATGAAACACTGACTCAAAAACAAACAAACAAATAAATATTGAATGCTGACAATCAATATACACTTAATAAAAAACATATGTCAGGGCACACCCCAAGCTATACAGTATGGTCAGGTTTTTAAAATTAAACATATTTTCAGAACTTACTTCAAATGCACTCATCTTACTCATGATATCATACCTTCCATGCTAATGAGAATTAAATGATAAGGAAAAGATTTACAGAAGAAACTCTCATTTTATCCCACAACTTCTCATTTTATCCCACAACTTCTCATTTTCTGCAGCCATAAGACATAAAATTCATAAATGGCTTGATACAATAATCTACAAGCAAACTATAGTTATGTTATATAGCTGGATTTAAAGAATACTTAAATCATTTTAATACCAAACACCTATCACTATATTTTCTAATTTTTCTGTAACTATAAAGTGAGATAACAGAAATCCAGAGATCCCTCTAGATTTTCTGTGGTCTAGTCTCAATCCTCTGAATACAGTTTTTATTTCTCAAATATTTTGCTATATAAATCCTTTACTACAAACCATCCCCCCCAAAATCTTACACGTTCCTTCTTTCCTCTTGGTTTCATTATGTTATAAGACTCAAATTATATCTTTAGTATTTGCAACATATTCAAATCATAAATATTCCTGAGGAACCAAAATGAAAACCTATATTATATATGAAATCTTTCCAATCTAACTCAAAATTTCATCATCCTCTGAACTTCCGAAACAGTCACTCTATTATTATTCACTTGGTAGTTATTTCTAAATTTTACTAGCATCTTTCCAAACGTGTATGTTGCATAATTGTTTATGTTTTACAATCAGAACATAGGTCTAAATATTATATTTCTTTGTGTATTTCAGGGACTAGCATAATAATACCTCTCCTGTGGCATGCATGCCATAAACACATGTAAATAAAATAACTCTAACATCAGTAAGCATCAACTTAAGAAAAATATAGACCTTTACAATGAGAACTATAAAACACTGCTCAAAGAATCCAAGAAGACACAAACAAATGGAAAAATATTCCATGCTCATGGACAGGAAGAATCAACATTGTTAAAATGTCCATCCGACCAAAGGCAATCTACAGATTCAACGCAACACCCATTAAATTACCAATATCATTCTTATCAGACCTAGAAATGACAACACAGAAATTCATATGGAAACATAAACGACCACGAATAGCCAAAACAATCCTTAGCGAAAGAAACAAAGCAGGATGTATCACATTTCCAGACTTCAAACATTACTATAAGGCTACAGTAATCAAAACAGCCTGGTACAGGTACAAGAACAGGCACATAGACCAAAGGAACAGGACAAAGATTCCAGAAGCAAAGCCTCAATTTCTCGACAACTCGTCTTTGACAAAGCCTCCAGTAACAACCACTGGGGAGAGAACCTATTCAGTAAACGGTGCTGGGAAAACTGGCTGACCACATGCAGAAGATTGAAACAGGACCCCTACCTATAACCATACACAAAATTAACTCTAAATGGATCAAAGGCCTAAACATAAAACCTCAAACTATAAGAATCTTAGAAAACGCAGGAGACACCCTCATGGAAATTGGAACTGGCAACCAATTCCTGATCAGAACCCTAAATGCCCATACCATAAGAAATAAGAGAGGTGGGGCCTCATCAAACTGATGAGCTTCTGCAAAGCAAAGGAAACCATCAAGAAAGAAGGGAGACAGCCCACAGAATGGGAAAAAATATTTGCCAACTGTATATCTGACAAAGGCCTAACATCTAGAATCTACAAGGAACTCAAACATGCCAAAAACAAAAAAACGAACAGCCCCATTAAAAAGTGGGCAAAAGACATAAATAGACACTTCTCAAAAGAAGATATAAAGGGAGTCATGGGACACATGACAAGGGCTCAGCCTCACTCATCATCAGAGAAATGCAAATCAAAACCACAATGAGATAACACCTAACCCCAGTAAGAATGGCCATCATTAATAAAACAAACAACAACAAATGCTGGCGAGGAGGTAGGGAAAAAGTAAGGCTCCTACACTGCTGGTGGGAATGCATACTAGTGCAACCTCTTTGGAAGACAGCGTGCTGATTTTTGAAAGAACTAAAAATTGACCTTCCATATGACCCAGCAATCCCCTTTTGGGAATATTCCCAGAAGGACTCAAGTTATTTTGCCAAAAAGATACCTGTACATGCATGTTTGTTGCAGCTCTATTCACAACAGCAAAAACATGGAACCAACCATGCTACCCACTGAAGCTGGACTGGATAAAAAAAATGTGGTTACATATACACAATGGAATAGTATGCAGCCATAAAGCAGAACAAGCATATGAACTTCGCAGGAACTTGGATGGATTTAGTCTATCATACTCAGTGATCTATCACAGAAACAAAGAACAGAGTACCATATGTTCTCACTCATAAGCGGACCTTGAACAATTACCATAATACAATAAGAAAGGGATTGGCAGTAGTGGGAAACTGTGGGGGGAGGGGTGGGACTGGCTGTTGAGGGAGACTACCAGGAAGGGAGGGGCACACCTCATCAACAAGGGTACTTGCATAATGAACATTTGTATACCTAAGCCTGAATTGTACCCCACATCTTTTTTTTTAAAAAAAGAATATTACACGCCAATTATGTAATTCAATACACATACTGCAGCATATATTAAGAAATTACATTTAGAAAAATTACAGTAGTATTTCTAGAATAAATCATTTTAAAAAGAATTGTGCATCTTTTATAAAGATGAAATCTTACCTTCAGCAGAATGACAGGATTGATGCAGATAGATCTGATTACCACTTTTACCCTTTTCTAGAGAAAATCCTGAATAATCTAAAGTTGAATTCAATGTTTCTTTGAAACTTTGTATAAGTACTTTTTCCTTATTAGAATCTGGCGTATTAGGCATTTCCTCTCTCATCTTAGAAAATGAGTTGTAGGGGTTTGATTCAGAAAGTGGTGTACTCATAACTTTTTCTCCTACTGGCAAAGAAAATTGAGAATAACCAGGAGACATAAATTCTTTATTTTTTGCTGCACTTGGTAGAAAACGTGCAAAAGTTGTATTTGATGGGATGGTTCCACTTATAAAGTTTTCACCATGATCTCTTGGTATTACTGCTTTATTTGAAATACAGTTCACATCATTTATCTTCTTAACACCCAAATACCTTCCAGCTAGATCTAGAAGTCTACTGTTATTTATATCTGATGCATGTCCTAGGATTTCATCGTCAGAATCTGGACTACAAAATCCTAAATCAAAGGTAACAGAAAATAAATCCCTAGAGCAATCAAAAACACATTCATCACTCTTCGGTTTTTCCTCACGTACACCCGTCAAATCTTCATGAGATTTCCAACTATTAGTATCACACATGATTTGGTCTTGTGGTTCAGAATTACTGTCTAACAAAAGATCATCAGAAATTAAGGCATCAGCGACGAGAGCTGTTCCACTTATAGCGGTTTTGTCTGACACACATAAAGATTTGCATTTACTGTTTAAGAGAGAAAAGCTCACATCATTCAATTCTGCATTATCATCTTCAAATAATAGTAAACTCTCATCATGATCGGTGAACAATACTGGGAGGTCACTGTTATCAACATCATCATTGTCTTCTTCAACTAAATTCTTTTCAGGGTCTATGTGTATTTTAACATGATTGTTAGGTAATAAATTTTCATTTTGAATATCTTTATGTACTTTATCATCACGGTTAGAAAAGCTTGGCTCATCAGAAATCTTATCATTAGTTTTACCATAAAGATAACATTTTTTTGAAGTAGGATTAATAAGCTTAAGTGAATTCAATTCTAAATTCTGTTGAGAATTCACATATGAACAGGTAAATTTATCATTTTGAAAATGCTCTGCATAGGATAAGGAAAACAAATTCTTACTTGTAGAACCCTTAGCAATTTCATATTCCAAGTCTGAGAGTCTACTCAGAGGCGGAGGAGAATGAGATAAAAATCTCTCTACATTAGCTAGTATCTCTTTTGTAAATGAGTGACAATTATGAAATTGATCATCTGTTCTAGCAGCATAAAGTTCTTCTTCAAATGGAAGAAACAAGCTAGATGATGCAGATTTTTCATCACTGAAACTGTTATAACCAGAATCTAAAAAACTTCCAGCAAATGAACTAGAAGATTTATTTGTAAACTGACACTCTGTTAATACTATACATGGCCGATTCACAACATTTTCATTAATAGGACACGCTGCAGCAACTTCATCTGTATCTGATGTCTTTTTATCATTTGGTAGGTCTACCTGAAAAACATTTTCAACAGTAGAACTTATGTCAATGTCTGAAGAATCCACGACACCATCATTATCTTTTTTCATTTCTTTAGAAGCTTTTTTCTTTAGAGAAACAACTTTAGTAGATTTGATATGAGTATGTTTAAAAATTTCAGCACATTCTGCATCAGATTCTAACATCGAGAATGAACTGCCTTGATTTATATTCCTTGTAAATGAAGATTTCTTGTGAATAATAAAGGCAAGATTATTATATTCATTCCTGGAAGCACTAAATGTTGAGCGAACATCTTCCATCTGTAAATAAGATTTAATTTGCAATTCATAGCTGCATTCTCCCTATAAATAAAGAAAATGAAAAAAAAAAGTCACAGGAATACAAAACAAAAAGCCAAATCTAAGAGATGAGTTTACCTTATAGTAAAAGATTTTCAAAACAATAACACATTATTCAAATGATTTTTGCCTTAAAATTATTCTAATAAATCATTATAAATTACACAACTTTGAAATTATCATGTTATTTTTAATCTGTTAATTTTTCAGTATCCCAGTACATAATACACAAAAGACCTGTGATAACTATTTGTAGAAAGAACAAATTTAATGAATACATAAGAATATAAATACTGAGTTTTCTCACTTCTAACATTTAATTAAATAATTATTTTAATTTCCCAGAAATAGATATTTAAGAAATAAATATATACTAATGAAAAAACATACTTATGTTAAATTTACTCTCTCCATGACAGTAAACTAAGAACATCTTTTAGAACTTCTGAAATAACAGTATTTGTATATCTACCTAGGCTGTATCCTGGAATATACTTCCTTCGTTAACAAAGTCCCCAACCAAGAATTCTTATAGTAAATTTGTAAGTCTTACTTATTTCTAAGTAAATAGCTAAAACTATCATCTTCACCATCCCTCCTTGTCCCCAAGAATGCTACTTTAGTCAGGATTCCTCTGTTATTCATATACTTAAGCAGCTACCTCTCTGTATATTTGGATAACAAATACAATTAATATTCATGTGAGCAATGTCTGTCTCTCTGCTGGTATATCTGCCCCACAGAGAATATTTTATCTGGTTTGTTCATGGATATAGCCTTAGGCACGGAACAGAGCATACCATATAGAAGGCACTCAATAAATATGTTAACTTGATGGCACACATTTTGCTGGGATCTATAACTAATCACTTTATATGCATTCATGAACAATAGCTAATTATAAAAATAGTTGCAATTTACTGAGTCCTTATTATGTACCAGTTACTATTATAAGTGCCATACAAGTATTAGGTCATTTAATCCTTGCAACAACCCTATGAAGTAAGTATTATCACTATTTCTGTTTTACAGAAGAAACTGAGGCACAAAGAGGTTCAGTAATGTACTTAACTAACTAACAGAAGCAGAGTTAGGATTCTAATCCAGGCATCACCAATTTCATTTTCATAACACGTTCACTATTCTGACTCTCTCAAAGAAGAACAATCAAGAAACTGCTCAAGGAAGCTATCATTCCCTAAACTACCACCAGGACGCAAGAGAAATACCAAGTTACCTACATGATAGAGAATATTTCAATAAATCTCAATCCAGCAAGAATCCTAAATTAGCTTTATAAACAATTTACATAAGTCATTAAGTATTATGACATGATATTCTTCTCCTAATTAATTAAATCTATTTCTCCTAAGGCAGAAGGTTTCTTTAATTAGATCACAAGAAGCTATACAGAAAAACAAAATATTTCTTGACTTCAAATTAAGAAAAATAAAGGCAAAGTACTCGTTTCATTATCATACCAGCATGAGAAAGTTAAAATAAAACCCTACCTCTTCATGTCTCATTTCTTCTATCATTTGCATAAGGCTTATAAAATGGTGGCATCGATCTGAATGGTCAATTTGATGCGTAGGAAGAGGATGATCTTGCCACACTCTCCATTCAGAGAGAGAGAGTTGATGGATTCCAATAGTTGGCTCTTGAGTCTTGATTAATTATTTCAAAAATAATAAAAATGATAAAAACACTGAAATTTCACAAAGTGACTTTTTAAAAATACCCTTAATATACAGAAAACCAGCCTAACGAAAATTTTAGGAGAAAAAAATTAATAATTTCATAACCACAAAAATGCCTCTTTAAATCAATCAATCAATCAATGTTTATTTATTTGTCTGGCTATCACTGTAGCCCAACTGGAGTGGAGTGGCATGATCCCTGCTCACTGCAGCCTTGACCTCTTGGGCTCAGGCGATTCTTCCGTTTTAGCCTCCCAAGCACCTAGACTACAGACACATACCACCACATCTGGCTTTTTTTTTTTTTTTTTAATAGAGACAGGGTCTTGCTAAGTTGCCTAGACTGGTCTCAAACCCCTGGCCTCAAGCGATCTTCCTGCCATCTTGGTCTCCCAAAGTGCTGTGATTACAGGAATGAGCCACCATGCCCAGCCTTCAAATACATTTTAAAAATAATTGGTATAAAAATAAAGCATGACCATATTCCTGTTTATATAGTTCCACGTTAAGAGGAAATATTTAAGAAAATATATTTGGTTTCAAAACTACTATTTTGCTAGAGTTATATCCTATAATCTAATAAGGAAATATTCATAATCTCTTAGTGATAATGATCTCAACTCTTCGTGCCTGCTGTTTTTGAGGGAATAAAATATAAATTCTGATAGCCATATAATGTAAGCCCTTTATAACTCTATAAAAGAAATCTTTCCTGAGGTCCTTTTTCCACCTCTAGGTACATACGTAACCCTTGATCAGTTCTCTTGACTTTCATTAAGTTCATCAATAATTTGTTCATAACAACAAAATAAACAATAACACTGACTTTTAAAGTTTTAACTAAAATTTTAAAATGAAAACATAAAAGTTTGTACAAAGATGCTTATGAAAGAATAATTAATGTTACTGAAATATTGAAAATGCCAGGCATAGTGGTCCAAGCTACTTGGGAGCTGATATGACAGGATCACTTAAGCCCAGGAGTTCAAGGCTAGGCTGAGCAACAAAGAGAGAACCCCATCTATACAAAATATATATATATTTATAAGACTCCCACAACAAAACAGGAAAATAGGCAAGCAAACTATGGCATATTGCCAAGTAAAGTGACAGCCAGGTAAGATTATGCCTACATAAAAGTGTTTAAGTGGTAGGAAGTAATGAAAAAAAGGAAGAACTTATGTAAAAATATCACTGCTGTATAATATATATACACAAAAATAATATAAGAAAATTAGTAGTTTTATAAACTTAGACTTTAACGATTCTTTTTTAAACTGATTACATTCTTAATTTTTAAAGTAAGTTGACATTCCATTCACAAACATCTCTCATTACTCCTAAAGCTATTATATGATCATTATAAAAAACATCTGTAAACATACTCAACTTACTGGTCTGTTATTCTCATTTTGTAAAGATGGAAATTGAACCTGGGGCAATGTTATCTTCTTAATTCCATCATTGTCTCTTAATCTGTAAAGTCTGTTCCATAATTTAAATTCCTCTTCTGATAAGAACCAGTCTTTCTTTGAGTTACTTTTCCTTATTCCTGTAAGTTGAAAAAATAATTGAAAAGAGACTTGATTCTATTTCTTAAAAACTAATATTCTTCATATAAAGTCACTCAGTTTATTACTGCTTCTACACACCCCCTAAACCTCTCTTTCCTCTTTAAAAGTACTTTCTGAGAACTTAACTGTTAGTAATGACTTCATTAACAGGATAGAGCTAGCTAGAGTCTCAGCCTTGGCTCCTTTTGGACCCTCCTCATTTTGTTGTCCAAGACCAGGCATGAGACAAAGTCAGATAACTTACAAATGAAAACTAGTATCATGATTCTTTTTTTTTGAGTTGGAGTCTCACTCTGTCACCCAGTCTGGAGTGCAGTAGCCGCTTCCGGCCACCGCAGCCTCGACCTGCTGGAGATCCGGCGATCCTTCTGCCTCAGCCTTCCAAGTAGCTGGAATTACAGGCACGCGCTACCATGCCCAGCTAATTTTTTGATTTACTGTAGAGATGAGGTCTCATCAAGTTGCCCAGGTGGGTCTCGAACCTGTGGGCTCAGGCAATCCACTCACCTCAGCCTCCCAAGGCGCAGGATTACAGGCTGAGCCACCGAGCCCAGTTATTGTAACATAATTAGAAAGTTCATCTGAAGCTTGAGGGGGGGAAAAATTAAGGCCAAGACTTTTAAAGGGGGTTTTTAGAGAGAAACAGGAGTAAAATGTAGGGAAAATGACCTTTTGCCTTAAAAAAATGACATAATAGACTTTTTTCTTTTTTTTTCTTTTTATGCAAAAGACTTTTTTTAAAAATGTGTAGTACATTAAATTTTTTTAGCTTCTATAATCCCTATAAAGGAAAATAATCACCATACTGTAAAGGATAGACAGTATAAAGCAGAAACTATGGATAATACAATTGAGGGCAGAAAAAGTCCAAGAGGCTACTAAATTAGAAATCATCTATCTCAGATGTGTAAGAAGCTTTTAAAAAATGTAAAAAATGAGCTGGGCACGGTGGCTCATGCCTGTAATCCCAGCACTTTGGGAGGTGGAGGTAAGAGGATTGCAGGAGCTCAGGGGTTCCAGACCAGCCTGGGCAACTTGTCAAGACCTCGTCTCCACAATACATCAGAAAAAAAAATTAGCCAGGAGTGGTGACACATGCCTGTAGTTCTAGCTATTTGGAAGATTGAGAATGAAAGGATTTCCTGAGGCCAGTAGGTCGAGGCTGCGGTGGCCATGAACATGCCACCGCACTCCAGCCTGGGCGACAGAATGAGACGCCAACTTAAAAAAATAAAAATGGTATCTCTGCATCTGTTTCCTCAGCTGTAGAATAAGGGGTTTGAACTAAATGATACCTCAGGTTCCTTTCAGATCCAATGCTCAGAGGCTCTAAGACTTTTGAAATAGAAAGGTGCTCCAATCACCTAGCTAGTCCCTTAAAATAAACTCAGACCTCTAAGCCCAGATGAAGCATATACTAGTGTATAAAATATATTATGTATACACTGTATAGAACATATATACATGCAATCTTAGCAAGATGAATCACTGACATTTGAAAAATCAGGAAAAATGGAAGGAAAAAAGAACAGAAAAATGAATATTTGCTAATATTATCGCAAGTTTTTAAAAAGGCAGGTTCCAGAATTTCACTAAATAAATGTCATCCCTTCCTAGTAACATTTTAAAAACAATTACTATACATAAAATTAATTAGCAACTACAAAAAATACAATGATCACTAAAAATAATTTATCTAAACTAGTCAAGTTTTGATGCTACTGTTAATTTATCATATTCAAGAAAAATGCAGAAAACATACTATGTTTTCATTTTAACGAAATATTTGGCTAAGTCCTGGAAAATGACAGGTATATTCCTATGCCTAGATTTGTATTATGTTTAACAGACACATCCAAAAAGCATTGATGGATGGCTCTGAGTTGAGTGGAAGAATATTAACAAATTTAAGTGAATCCAAAGCTAGTTACTAGGAGAGTAAGGACCTTAAACACTCATGGAAGCTGGGAATGGTGGCTCATGCCTATAATGTCAGCACTCTGGGAGGTCGAGATGGGATTGTTGCTTGAGCCTGGGAGTTTGAGACTAGCCTGGGTCACATAACAAGACCTCATCCCCCCCCACACACACACACAAAATTATGGTAGGGGGCTGGGCGCAGTGGCTCACACCTGTAATCCCAGCACTCTGGGAGGCCAAGGCAGGACTGCTTGAGCCCAGGAGTTTAAGATCAGCCTAGGCAATATAGTGAGATCTCATCTCTATTAAAAAAATAAAAATGAAAAAATACACACACACACACACACACACACACACACACACACACGCATAGGGCGTGGTGGTGTACACATATAGTCCCAGCTACTTGGGAGCTGGAGGTGAGAGGATTCCTTGAGCGCAGGAAGTCAAGTCTGTGGTGAGCCCTGATCATCCCACTGCACTCCAGTCTGAGCAACAAAGTGAGATCCTGACTCAAAAAAAAAAAAAATTATGGTAGAAAAACAAGTGGAACAAACAGTTGAACAAATGAAAGGTATAGTCTTCAAACATATAAAGAATTGCTACAAAGATAAACCAAGGATGAAAACTGTACTTTTTATCTAGAAGACAAAACTAGAGCAACAGGAAAAAGGTACAGACAGATATTTCAACATAAGAAGAGTCTTTGATGATACAGGGCTATTCAACAACCAAATGAACCATCATAAAGGAATATAATTTCCATTAACAGAGATATTTAAGTTAAGACTGGTTATCTAGTGAAGAAGAATGATGTTGCAGGAAGCATTCCTACCTTGATAATCGTTTCTCATTTTCATAGTGCCAATATTTCAAGATATTTTATTGGTATCACTAAAGTCTGCAATACTTAAACTAGCAACACTCTCATTAAACTATGCTCCTGGCACCAAAATATTTGTTTCTCACTGTCTCCATGTTATTAATAAATTCATCTAACCTTGCCATTATCTGGTGTAAGGGTAAATTTTTTTTTAAGGTTTATTTCCTTTGTGGAAAGGGAAGAGGCCTTTCCCCATCCTTTTCTCAGAGCATTTCGAGACACAAAATGTTCATAAATCCTTCCTTTACCACTTTAATATTTATGTAAATCTTGTAATGGCTAAGCAAGCTTCTACCCAGCTTTTCAAACCAGAAATTTTTTTTTGAGTTTGGAGTCTCACTCTATCGCCCAGACTGGAGTGCAGTGGCCGCTTCCAGCCACCGCAGCCTCGACCTGCTGGGCTCAGGCGATCCTTCCACCTCAGCCTTCCAAGTAGCTGGCATTACAGGCACGCGCTACCACGCCCGGCTAGTTTTTGATTTATTGTAGAGATGAGGTCTTGCCAAGTTGCCCAGGCGGGTCTCGAACCCACGGGCTCAGGCAATCCACTCACTTCAGCCTCCCAAAGCGCAGGATTACAGGCTGAGCCACCGAGCCCGGCTCAGAAATTTTTTTTTTAAAGATTTAGGAGTCATCTCTTTGAAATGTAAACATCAAGGAAGAGAGTGTCCCTATCTGCCCATTACCGTGGGAGGTTAGCCTAGGTGTCTTTCTGGGAGCTGACAATATCTGCTTGTCATAGAGATAAGAGAAGTTATTACTTTAAGTAAAGGCAACTAGCAAACACAAATGGCTACCTCAATTACCAGGTGGATATGAGATAAACTAAGAAAGAAGGTAAATCAAATGCTGCTGCTGTCCTCTAATATGAGGGCAAATTTCCATTAATCTTGAGAATATGTACATAAAGGATTACAGCTGTGTGGGGGCATATATACAGGGGAGAATTTCTTTCTGTCTATGTATTATCTTAGCAAACTGATTAAAACACACATTGCAATCTGGCTTGATGCTTGTTCAATAATAAAATTGCTTTCTCTCCTTTCTATACTTTGTGGAGAGAATTCTCTGTGTTGGTAAGAGATGTTTAATTTTCCCTAACACTGAGTTTCTATCATTCTGAACTGCCAGTGTCTCTCCTTCTCTTTGCCACATGAACAATCTCTTAGAATGCCCATAACATCCTAGAATGTACACTGAGTTTTCAATGAAGAAATATTATATCAAATTATGACCCACTAACTAAGAATGCAGGGGGGGATGCATGTGTCAAATGCAAAATTTTTCATTTTCCATTCCTGTAGGAAAAGATAGATGACTTACGCTGCAAATTCCGAGAAGGCTTCTCTGGTTCATAGACACCATGTGTGATGAACATTTTGTGTAATTTTGGATTGATTCCATCAGGAACCATTCGTGGACTTCTTTGGTAAAAATGAAGGACCTGCCTGTTACTTGAAATAGCTTTACAAATATTTCTTTTGTTGGACTGACTCTGATTATAAATCTGTAAAAACAAATGTAAAATGTCAAATTACATGTTATTTATAAAATACCCATTTATCCACAAGTAATTATTATATTAGCTTGGACTTATTGCAAATATAAAATTAAACCCTGATCCGATTAAATACTTAGAGAATAGAATTTATGTTGCTTGAATTTTAAAACCTATCAGTAAACTATTAGATTAATCCTTGATGAAAATCATTTCAAAATCTATTATTATAAAAGTCTACCTTAGCAACTATTTCTTTATTAACTATCTTGCTGTTTTTAAATAGGGTTGACATTTACATATAAGTGTAAGGTTGTTTTGTTTTTATAAACTAATCCCTTATGTCAGTGTATTCATCTCTCTATACTTCAGTTTCCTTTACTGAATATAACAACAAGCATGACTTCCCTTTACAGGGTGCTGACAGGATTAAACAAGATAATGAATCTGAAGCACTTAGAATAATGCACAGAACAGAGTAAATACTCACTAAATGTGGGCCATTATTACTATTTTACAGATAAGAAAACTGACATCTGAATAGAG
>NW_007259939.1:352773-360292 GCF_000164805.1 Carlito syrichta | reverse complement strand
GAAGTCTCACTCTGTCGCCCAGACTGGAGTGCAGTGGCCGCTCCCGGCCACCGCAGCCTCGACCTGCTGGGCTCCGGCGATCCTTCCGCCTCAGCCTTCCGAGTAGCCGGAATTACAGGCATGCGCTACCACGCCCAGCTGATTTTTTGATTTATTGTAGAGATGAGGTCTCGCTGCCCAGGCGGGTCTCGAACCCGCGGGCTCAGGCAATCCACTCACCTCAGCCTCCCAAAGGCGCAGGATTACAGGCGCTTTCTCTCCTTTCTATACTTTGTGGAAAGAATTCTCTGTGTTGGTAAGAGATGTTTAATTTTCCCTAACACTGAGTTTCTATCATTCTGAACTGCCAGTGTCTCTCCTTCTCTTTGCCACATGAACAATCTCTTAGAATGCCCATAACATCCTAGAATGTACACTGAGTTTTCAATGAAGAAATATTATATCAAATTATGACCCACTAACTAAGAATGCAGGGGGGGATGCATGTGTCAAATGCAAAATTTTTCATTTTCCATTCCTGTAGGAAAAGATAGATGACTTACGCTGCAAATTCCGAGAAGGCTTCTCTGGTTCATAGACACCATGTGTGATGAACATTTTGTGTAATTTTGGATTGATTCCATCAGGAACCATTCGTGGACTTCTTTGGTAAAAATGAAGGACCTGCCTGTTACTTGAAATAGCTTTACAAATATTTCTTTTGTTGGACTGACTCTGATTATAAATCTGTAAAAACAAATGTAAAATGTCAAATTACATGTTATTTATAAAATACCCATTTATCCACAAGTAATTATTATATTAGCTTGGACTTATTGCAAATATAAAATTAAACCCTGATCCGATTAAATACTTAGAGAATAGAATTTATGTTGCTTGAATTTTAAAACCTATCAGTAAACTATTAGATTAATCCTTGATGAAAATCATTTCAAAATCTATTATTATAAAAGTCTACCTTAGCAACTATTTCTTTATTAACTATCTTGCTGTTTTTAAATAGGGTTGACATTTACATATAAGTGTAAGGTTGTTTTGTTTTTATAAACTAATCCCTTATGTCAGTGTATTCATCTCTCTATACTTCAGTTTCCTTTACTGAATATAACAACAAGCATGACTTCCCTTTACAGGGTGCTGACAGGATTAAACAAGATAATGAATCTGAAGCACTTAGAATAATGCACAGAACAGAGTAAATACTCACTAAATGTGGGCCATTATTACTATTTTACAGATAAGAAAACTGACATCTGAATAGAGAGGTTAGGTAACTTAGCTAGGTAAAATTAGTTAGGACCCAGTTCCACTCACTGATAATACATGGTCTCTTATGAGCCACCAAACATTCTATTTATTAGGATTATTTTATAGATAAACTGGATATTATATACGAATATGGAATACTCACATGAAAAGTATTAGGAAAAAGAATTCATTTTCCAGGATAATTTTCAACAGTATATAAAACATTTCAAATCAATTTTTAAAAACAATCATAGCTGGTTGGGCTCGGTGGCTCAGTCTGTAATCCCAGCACTTTGGGAGGCCAAGGCGAGTGGATTGCCTGAGCCCATGGGTTCGAGACCCGCCCGGGCAACTTGGTGACACCTCATCTCTACAATAAATCAAAAATTAGCTGGGCGTGGTAGCGCATGCCTACAGTTCCGGCTACTTGGAAGGCTGAGGCAGAAGGACCGCCAGAGCCCAGCAGGTAGAGGCTGCAGTGGCCAGGAGTGTGCCACTGTACTCAGTCTGGGCAACAGAGTGAGACTCCAACTCATAAAACCCCCCAAAAAACAAACAAACAAAAAAACGATTATAGCTAATGAGAAGACCTTCGATGTGAAACTATATATTTGGCCACTGAACTAGTCTCAATGAATTACAAAAATTAATTAATATATTAGTATAACAAACACATGTAACATTACATTTAGGAAGGCCTGTCACACAAGACTGTAGCAAAGTATGAATTTAATTCAAATTCTTTATCACTTAGAACAGGCCGCAGCCAACTTTAATAAAGGGCCAGAATGTAAATATTTTAGGGTTTCCAGGTCATATACTGTCTCTGGTAAATATTCTTTGGCTTTTATTCACTTAGTTATTTTGGCAACCTTTTAAAATGTAAACAATTCTCAGATTGCTATAGCTCAAAAAGAAGACAAAACACAAAACACAGGCATTAGAAGTACAGGGAAGAAGTAAAACAAAGCAATACCTATTGGTTTTAGTGTCTAGTTATCTCTGAAATAATACTTAAGTCTAAGCCAAGCACGGTGGCTCACACATGTAATTCCAGCACTTTGGGAGGCAGAGGTAAGAGGACTGCTTGAGCCCACGGGTTCAAGACTAGCCTGGGCAACTTGGCAAGACCTCATCTCTACAATAAATCAAAAAATAAGCCGTGAGTTGTGGTGTGTGCCTGTGGTTCCAGCTACTTAGAAGGCTGAGGAGGAAGGATCACCTGAGCCAGCAGGTCGAGGCTGTGGTGGCCATGAGTATGCCACCACTGCATTCCAGCCCGGGTGAAAGAGTGAGAAAAAACAAAAACTTAAGTCTAAAATATGTTTCTTCATGTGGATAAAAATTAGGAAACAGAATCTAGTGAAAAATTCCTAATTACAAGAAAAGGATAGTCAGAATTCAATGTGAAGGGGAGAAAAATAAATTACAATTACCCATAGATAGTTCGGACTTAGAATGCTAAAATGAGCTAGGCATGGTGGCTCACGCCTCTAATTCCAGCATTTTCGGAAGCTGAGGTGAAAGAATTGTTTGAGCCTAGGAGTTTGAGACCAGCCTAGGCAACATAGTAAGACTCCATCTCCACAAAAATTCTAAATATTTCAGGCATGGTGGAATGCACCTGTAGACCCAACTACTTGAGAGGCTGAGTTGGGAGGATCACTTGAGCCTCAGAATGCGCCACTGCACACCAGCTCAGGCAACAGAATGAGACTACGACCCCAAAAGAAAAGAAAAGAAAAGGGAAAAAATTGCTCTACTTGAAAGGCTGAGGAGGAAGGATCACCGAACCCAGCAGGCTGAGGTTGCGTTGGCCGTGAGTGTGCCACTGCACTCCAGCCTGGGTAACAAAGGGATGAGACTCCAACTAAAAACAAAAAGCTGAAATGTTGATATTTGTCTTTGACCAGTACTTCTCAAATTTCAATTGTCAATTCATATTTCTACAAGTCTACTTACACGTTCTTCTCGCCCTTCAGCAAGGATAACAACAATCCTTCCTTGACGTTTGCGGCCTGTTCTACCCATTCGTTGCACCAGGCGAATTGGGCTCTTCTGGGCATCAAAACATACTATAAGATCAACTTCCCCTATATCCAAACCTTCTTCACCAACACAGGTAGAAACCAATGTGTTGTAACCACCATCACGAAATTGTCTCACTACCTAAAATTAAAATGATTTAAATGTAACTAGATGCAAATATAAGAAAATAGTGTATTAAAGCATATTTTTCCCACTTATCCCAAGATACTGAAATTAGATTAAAGATCAGCATCAAGAATACTTAAAAACTGACTAGGAGCCGGGCTCGGTGGCTCAGCCTGTAATCCCGCACCTTTGGGAGGCTGAGGTGAGTAGATTGCCTGAGCCCGCAGGTTCAAGACCCGTCTGGGCAGTGAGACCTCATCTCTACAATAAAAAAAAAAAATCAGTCGGGCGTGGTAGTGCATGCCTGTAATTCTGGCTACTTGGAAGGCTGAGGCGGAAGGATTGCCAGAGCCCAGGAGGTCGAGGCTGCGGTGGCCGGGAGTGGCCACTGCACTCCAGTCTGGGTGACAGAGTAAGACTCCAACTCAAAAAAAAAAACCAACTAGGTAAAAAAGTCACAAACTGGCAACATCAGCCAAAAGAGATTATAATACAACAGAAAGAGCAGTTCTAATTGCTTCACTTTAATAATAGTTATGCCAAAAGAATTTGTCAACTATTTTTTTTACTTTTACACCACTGAAAGGTTTTACTTTTAGCACCACTAAAAGGCATAGGGAAGGTAAATGGCCTAGAACAATGACTTCTATTCATTATATCTTAGACCTAAATGTATTGCTCTAAAATAGCTTTATTAATATTGTTATAGTATTTATAAGTAAAAATGCTGTATTACTCTTAGAATTCATATCTTACTTTTTATACTACCATTGCTGGATTTCATCCTTATCAGTTTAATGAAATGACAATAGTGTGAGCATGAGTTAATGAAAAACTCAAGGAAATATTTTGAAAAACTCTCCTTAAACCTTATCAACTTAGTTCTGAGGCCTTAGTTCTGAATTGGTTATAAACTGCTCTCTGGTTTGTGTAGAGTGGAGAGGTGGTGGTGGTGTTGGTAATTAAATGAGACAATGTAACATCAAAAGCTGAATTAGCTGATAATGATGATAGCTACTATGTACAAGGGCATACATACTATGTGTCACGTACCAGAGTAAGTTCTTAATTAGTTACTACTGCCAACGACCCTTTGAGGTAGATATTACCATTTTATTCTATCAAAGAATCTGAAAATCTGAGAAGTTAGGCTATTTCATAAAGTCTCACTAATAATCATCAGCATTTGAACTTAGGTGTCTGATTCTAAAAACCTATTACCTCAATACTTAAGCTAGTTCTATTGTTAAAAGCAATAACCGTAAAAGTAGGATAATAAATATACATTTATCATGTAAAGTCCTCTTATGTGCCCTTCCAGTAGCACTGGTCAATGGATATTCCTTCAATATGGAAATCCTCAGAGTACAGGAGAAACAATAATCATGATTAAAAGTTAAACTACTTCATTTCCTTTTGAAATCTGTAATGACATTAAGCCAAGAAGAGACTAGCCTAACTTTACCTGTATGTAACTTAATAAAACAGATATGCTTTCTGTCCAGATTTTTTTAAAAACTGGGCCTCAGTGCTGGAGATTACAAAAATAATTAATAGTTAATGTAAATAGTTAACAGATGAATAAAAAATGTCAAACAATTTCATTTTAGTTAACATCCATAAACTAAACTGCTATTTATATGTCTAGGATTATTGATCTGCTATTGAATACATATTTCCATGAGGTCGGGCACAGTAGCTCCTACTTGTAATCCCAGCACTTTGGGAGACCAATGCAGAAGGATTGCTCATGCCCAAGAGTTTGACACAAGCCTAGGCAAAATAGCAAGAACTCTTCTTTACAAAAATAAAAAAATTAGCTAGATGTGGTAGCCACACCTATAGGCCCAGCTATTCAGGAGGCTGAGACAGAGGGAACACTTGAGCACAGGAGACCAAAATTGCAGTGAGGCATGGTCAAGCCACTGCACTCCAGCCTGGGTGACAGGGCAAGAATCTCCACCCCCCCACAAAAGAAATAGACATTAAAGATACATCTACTTGTCAATGACTACTCAAGTATAGACCTATATAACTAATTTCCAAATACTGTACAGAGTTTTTTTGTGTTTTTCATTTTATTTTGTTTTGTTTTTTGCGTCGGAGTCGCACTCTGTCGCCCAGGCTGGAGTGCAGTGGCATGCTCACGGCCACTACAGCCTCATGCCACTGGGTTCAGGTGATCCTTCGCCTCAGCCTTCCAAGTAGCTGGAACTATATGTGCATGCCACCACACCCAGCTAGTTTTTTAATTTGTAGTAGAGATGAGGTCTCGCCAAGTTGCCCAGGCTGGTCTTGAACCCATGGGCTCAGGCAATCCTCTCACCTCTACCTCCCAAAGTGCTGGGATTACAGCCATGACCCACACGGCCCAGCCTGCATAGAGTTTATAAAAATCAATAGCCTAAAATTTACCTCAAAATATTATAGGACTGAGAAAACATATAACCTCTTATTCAGATCGTGGGGCTACCTTAAATACCATCATGTTTTCCTCTGACAATACTTTAAAGCAAGATGTTTAAATAAATGAAAAAAGAGATAAACTCAATATTTGCTTAAAATAAATTATTAGAGTGTCTTAAAATAAATACATAGCAAACATTAATTAATGGCTCTACAATAAGATCTCATTTAATGTTTGTGACAACCCTATAAAATATGTTTTCAGATAAGGAAAACTGACAAGCAAGTAAAACTCTGAAATGGTAGCGTCATACTACCAACTTAGGTCTGATTCCAGAGTTTTTCTGCTTTGTCATTATACTTTACTTCAAAGAAAGCTTCAAAAACCACATAAAACACTGTTTATGGTCTTTCAAAATATGCTTATTTTAATTTACAAGTTTACTATAAAATTATTGTTAAGTAGTCAGTTAACCAATGGGTTAAAAAAAAAAAAAAACACAAGTGCTAAGCTGATCAATTTTATTTTCATTACCTACAAAAATAGTTACCTCCAGTTGTTCCTTCTGAGTGAAACCCTTCGTGCTTTTCCCTGAGGCATGGCCAACAAAAGTCATTACTCTAATAGCTGGCTGATGTGGTAAAAGCATTTCTGCAATTTCTTGAACACTATCTCGAAATGAAGAGAAAATCATAACTCTGGTCTCATCACATTTCTTCTCAGAGGTGTTCTGGGCTGTATAACAAAAAATATTTTAATTATAACGTTTAGACTTGAACTATTTGAAAACACAAGCCTGAAACTATATACGAATGAATGATAATTCTGTCAAGAAATTATTTAGGCAGGCATGGTGGTGCACACCTACAGTCCCACTTCCTTGGGCGGGTGGGGTGTTGGGGAAACTAAGGTGGGAGGGCCACTCGAGGCCAGGAGTTCCAGACCAACCTGGTCAACACAGCAAGATTTCATCTCACACAAACAAAAAAATAAAGTAAATAATTTAAGGCATCTTGAACTTTTGTCTTGTCAAAAAATTACATTTTTCTAGTAATTTTAATAATCTGGGTTCACTATTTCTCATTGTCTATCATAAAATAAAATTCTAAACAAACAAATTACCTGAATCACTCATGATTAGTCCTTCAGTTCAGGCATAACACCTATTATTATTTCCCTTTACTTTCTAAGACAGTCAGAAGCACAGAACCATAGAGCACTCACTAATTCCTCAAATCTTCCCTTTCCTTTCTCTCCACTAAAGGCACTGTCTTAATCTGGGCTGGGCATTCTGTCCCCAAGTACACTATACTTTCAAATTCTCCAATGATAACTACAGAACATACCCTACAGGCAATTCCAAAGCTGCTCTCTATTTCTTGTTTGGGAATAGAATGCACCAAAAAGAACAAAATTTTTGTGGCTGGGCCACTTACTCTGGGCAATTGGAGACCATGGAAGATATTCAATCTCTCTAAGCTTTAGTTTCTTCATAAATAAAATGTATAAATATGAAAAAGTAAATGTAAAGCATACAGATCTACACATAATAATTGGTTAATTAGCCAGGCTCGGTGGCTCAGCCTATAATCCTGTGCCTTTGGGAGGCTGAGGTGAGTGGATTGCCTGAGCCTGCGGGTTCGAGACCGGCCTGGGCAGCGAGGCCTCATCTCTACAATAAATCAAAAAATCAGCCGGGCATGGTAGTGG
>NW_007259939.1:338616-352749 GCF_000164805.1 Carlito syrichta | reverse complement strand
CACTGCACTCCAGTCTGGGCGACAGAGTGAGACTCTAACTCAAAAAAAAAAAAAGAAAATAATAATAATAATAATTCGTTAATTATTGCAGTTTGTATGATGTTTCTGGTTATCTGTTTTGTTTTATTTTAGTTGTTTTTTTTTGAGACTAGCTGCCCAGCCTAGTCTTGAACTCCTGGGATCAAGCAATCCTCCCACCTCAAAGTGCTGGTATTACAAGGGTGAGCCATTTGCACCCAGCCTGGCTAATTTTTTTATTATTTATTTATTTTTGAGTTGGAGTCTCACTCTGTCACCCAGACTGGAGTGCAGTGGCCGCTCCCGGCCACCGCAGCCTCGACCTACTGGGCTCTGGCGATCCTTCCACCTCAGCCTTCCGAGTAGCCAGAATTACAGGCATGAGCTACCACGCCAGGCTCATTTTTTTATTTATTGTAGAGATGAGGTCTCGCTGCCCAGGTGGGTCTCGAACCTGCGGGCTCAAGCAATCCACTCACCTCAGCCTCCCAAAGGCGCGGGATTACAGGCTGAGCCACCGAGCCCGGCGATTTGTTTTGTTTTTAAGTTTCACTGGACTTGGACAATTCTTCATTCTTCGAATTTATATTAGATATATCACCACATGTGTGCCAGGGACCGCCTAAGCATCTTATGTTAATTCATTTAATCTTCACAAAAACCCTAAGGAATAAATGACCTAATAAAGTTGTTGTTGTTGTTGTTTGAGTAGGAGACTCACTGTCGCCCAGGCTGGAGTACAGTGGCATGTTCACAGCCACCTCAGCCTCAGCCTGCTGGGCTCAGGCGATCTTTTCCACCTGTCTTCCAAGTCACTGGTACTACAGATGCATGTCACCACACCAGGCTAATTTTTTGATTTATTGTAGAGATGAGGTCTCACCAAGTTGCCCAGACTGGTCTAGAACGCCCGGACTCAGGCAATCCTCTCACCTCTGCCTCCCAAAGTGCTGGGATTACAGGTGTGAGCCATATGCCCAGCATTAAATATAAAGTTAATTCAAAATACATAAGCAAACAAATAGGACTTGAAGAAGCAGTTATTGCAAGTAAAATTGTCCTAGATAAATTTCCTTTGAATCATCATAGCACCAAGCATCAAGACTCTGTATGTGACCAACTCCTAATGAATTGCTATGTTCACTGCATAGCCCATCTCCTATACCCTGCTACAACCTACCTTTCAATGTACATTTTCTAGTTCATTATAACACAGTCTGCTCTTTCCTACTAAAACAGTCTCTTCCCTTAGCTTCTTTGACACTGTACTTGTCTGGCTTCCTACCCAATCTTCTGGGTGGCTTTTTTCCCCTCTAAATTCTAAATGCTATTATTCAGAACTCCTCTCTGGACACTCTTCTGTCTGTCTCTAAACTTTCTGATAATCACATATATTCCTGAAACTTAAATATTACCTTTATGCTGATGACTCCAAAATGCATTCATATATGTGCAAATATAGAAATAGCCCCAACCATTCTTCTGATTCACTTATTCAATGCCTACTTGATGCTTTGATGTCTCAAAAACATCTTAACATGTTTGCTCCTTCTTCTCTGTTGTTCTTTTAAATTGACAAATATAAGTTGTATATATTTACGGTACACGGGTGTTTTGATATGTGTATGCACTATGTAATGGCTAAATCAAGTTAATTAACATATTCATTACCACATAGACTTCTCTTTATGTTATTCCTAATTTTTTCTTTGCTCTCATATAATCACTTGCAAAACTTATACACATATGTACATAGCCTTAAGATTCTTTATTTCCTCATACTCTATTTCCAATCCAGCAACAATACAATAAGTCGGCTCCAACTCCAACATACATTTAGAGTCGAACCACTTCTCAGCGTCTCCACCATTACTGCCTTGGTGCACGCTATCATCTGTCACCATCCAAGACTATCACAACTTGTCGACGTCTATGTTCCACAAGACCATCAGAGTAGTCCTTTTATTTTTATTTTTAAAAAGTTTTACACTGGCCAGGTGTGGTGGCTCAGCCTGTAATTCCAGCACTTTGAGAGGTTGAAGTCAGAGAACTGCTTGAGCCCAGGGGTTCTAGACCAGCCTGAGCAACTTGGTGAGAGCTCTACAATAAATCACAAAAACTTGCTGGGTGTGGTGGCATGTGTCTGTAGTTTCAGCTATTTGTAAGGCTGAGGCAGAAGGATCGCCTAAGCCCAGCAGGTCAAGGCTGTGGTGGCCGTGAGTGTGCCCACTGCACCAACCTGGGTGACAAGAGTGAGACTCCAACTCAAAAAAAAATTTTTTTTACATTGATTTTAATTATTGTAGAGACAAGGTCTCACTATGTTGCCTCAGAGGGTCTAGAACTCCTGGGTTCAAGCTATCCTCCTGCCTAGGCCTCCCAAAGTGCTGCAATCATGGGCATGAGTCACCACACCTGGCCCAGAGTGCAGAGTGATCCTTTTTATTTTTTTTTTTGGAGTTGGAGTCTCACTCTGTCGCCCAGACATGATTCCGGCACTGCAGCCTCAACCTGTTGGGCTTCGGCAATACTTCCACTTCAGTCTTCCAAGCAGCCGGAACTACAGGCATGCACTACCATGACTGGCTAATTTTTTTGATTTATTGTAGAGAAGAGGTCTCATCAAGTTGCCCGGGTGGGCCTCAAACCCACGGGCTCAGGCAATTCACTCACCTCAGTCTCCCAAAGTGCTGGGATTACAAGCTGAACCACCATTCCCGGCCAGAGTGATCCTTTTAAAGTGTAAGTGAGATCATGTCACTCTACTGTTGTAAATACTTCTGTAATGGTTTCTCAAAGCAAAAACATTCATAAATTAAAAACCAAAGTCCTGGGAAACTCCCTCGAGTCCCCTCCCACTGTGGGAGCTTTTCTGTTCTCTCAATAAACGCTGCTTTCAAAAATAAACAAAAAGCTCCCCCAAAAAACCAAAGTTCTCACTTGGCCTACAAGTCCTACATAATCTGGCTTCTTTCTGCTTCTTGCCTATACCACTCAGCCTCATTCACTACTCTAACCTTAACATTAGTTGGTTTACTGATCTTAATCATACCCAACCACTCTGCAGTCTTGGGGCCTTTTATTCTGCTATTCTTACTGCTTGGCATGATCCTTCCCCAGAAGTCCACAAGGTTTGTTTGCATCTCCATCAAATATCACCTCAAACACTACTCTACAGATAGGCCTCCTCTAACCACCCTACAATTAACAGCTCTCCTCCATGACTCTCTCTTTCCTTATCTACTTCCCCCTACCATTATATTATATGTTGTTTTATTGTCTGCTACACCTATATTGCCCCAAATTAACTTTTTTTTTCATTATAATACTTTATTCTTAACATTCCCACTATTCCCCTTGCCTTCACCCTTACAAAATTTCTCAGTTGTTTTTGCTGTTGTTTTGTTTTTTGAGTTGGAGTCTCACTCTGTCACCCAGGCTGAAGTGCAGTGACACGCTCACGGCCACCATAGCCTTAACCTGCTGGGCTCAGGTGATCCTTCTGCCTCAGCCTTTCAAGTAGCTGAAACCATAGATGCACGCCACAACGTCTGGCTAATTTTTTTGATTTACTGTAGAGACAAGGTCTCTCCAAGTTGCCCAGGCTGGTCTCCAACCTCTGGACTCAGGCAATCCTCTCGTCTCTGTCTTCCAAAGAGCTGGGATTACAGGCATGAGCCACAGCACCTGACTCAGAACTTTTTAATATTCATTATCCATAGTAAGTAAAAGGCCATCTTCTCCATAGGAAGTCTTAGTATAGATTAATGAGTTGAAGTTTTAGCTCTTGCAATAACTTTGTTTTGTCGTGAAGCTACTAAATATGACCTACCATTCCATGACTTGAAGTGTTCAACTACAACTTCTTCTAATTTCTTTAACTTTGGATGACTATAAAAATTTTTTTTATCTTTATCTCCTGCAAAAAACAAAAACACCAAGGATTTTTTTGATTATTCCCATATTCAATTACATTAATGTATATGAAGTTATCTTTTTCAAAGTGCATAAAAACTTTTTTCTTTTTATTTAAATAGTAACATCTCGGTAGCACATAAGTCTTACTGTAAAATGACTTCTGAACTTTTACAAAAATTTAATTTAGAGAGAGAACCCAAACAAGAATCAGCAACAAAACAAAAGGAAAGAAAAAATACCTATCTAATTAAACTATAAGGCAATTTTTGGTAGTTCTAAGAATTTTCACTACCAGCAACAACTACTAACATCTATAAGTTTTAAGTTTATAACTTGCTTAAACAAATTTATAACCTTTAAACTTGAATATATATTAAGCCTAACTTAAAGAATAAAATCTTCACGCATTTAACAGGTCTATTTCTTTCTCTTTTATTTATTTATTTATTTTTCAATAATCAATTTTTTTTATTATGATGTTGTGGGGTACAGTTAAGGGTTAGGTATACAAATACGTTTCATTCAGGCACCCTATTGATTAGAGGTGCTTCCCCATCCCCAACAGGTCTATTTCTACAGAAATATAAATAATTACAGATAGACATGTGCATCAATGAAACAAAATTTCAAAATTAACCATGGTAAAAATAAACAACACAATACGTAATTTTAAATGAAAAACCAGACCTTGTTGGATAGCAGAAATACCACTTGCAGAAGTACTACGCGTATGTGCAAACATGAACTCTAGATGATTATAGAGTTTCATGAAGTCCTCATTTCGGCTAAGTTCATTTTTTGACCGTGTCATTCCTTTAGAAATTAAGAAAAGGTTTTCTAAATAAATAAACATTAATAACTAATAATTTATTGAAAATAAATTAAACCTTAGCAATAAATGCAAGTTTTTCAAAAAGTTTAAACATGAAAACCAGCAACTTTTTCCAGTTTCATATTCACACATGTATTAATAAATGGCTTTCTTTTTACAGCAATTTATCAAAAACCAAGAACTATGGCCATTTGATACATAATTATTCCATTACTTTTTTTAAAAAAGCATTTTTAAGTAATCCAAACTGCTCGACATATGTGTCTAACAAAAATAATTCATATCATTATTGTTTAAATAATTTCATATAACTTACCTTTAGTTCCATCCATAATTCCACAAAGGAATAAATATAATGATCTCATTCCCATTTGCTGCAATAATTCATAACCATGATATAAACTAATACAAATAGCAAACTCTCCCTCGATTATGCCTTGTTGTATTCCCTAGAAAAATAGCATATGTCAAATTTAATCAGAGAGAGAAATGAACATATACGCTCCATGCCCAAGTTGTCAGGTCAACAGTCAATTTAACATAATACAATACAAATGATGATAATAATTACTCCCTTCTTATACTGACTATAACTGATTGGTTCTATTAAATGTCATGTTATAGGATGTTGCTATGAAAAGGTGTCAATATGTCTTCCATATAAAATCTGTGCCCCCTTTTTAATTAAGCAGGAAACTTACATTTAACAGAGAATAAGCAAAAGGGAACAATATCTGTCATAGACTGCTACTCCTAATAGGCAAATTATTAGCAGTATATGGATTCATTTATTTCAAAATTATTTAGTAAGCCCCTAATACATATCAAGTGCTAAGTTAGATAGTTGAGATACAACAGAAATAGAAAATAATGTAATCCCGTGCCTTTGGGAGGCTGAGGTGAGTGGATTGCCTGAGCCCGCGGGTTCGAGACCTGCCTGGGCAACATGGCGAGACCTCATCTCTACAATAAGTCAAAACTTAGCTGGGCGTGGTAGCGCGCGCCTGTACTTCCAGCTACTTGGAAGGCTGAGGCAGAAGGATCGCCAGAGCCCAGCAGGTTGAGGCTATGGTGGCCGGGAGTGGCTACTGCACTCCAGTCTGGGCGACAGAGTGAGACTCCAACTCAAAAAAAAAAGAAATAGAAAATAATTTAGGCACGGGTCTATCCTCATGAATGTTACTGACAAAAGGAAAAACAATCAGACTGTCTTAACATCAACATTTAATACCAAGTATACATGCTATATCTGACTCTGTGCACTAGACACTGTTTTAAGCACATTATGTGCAGAAACTCATTTAATTTTAATACCTAGGAGAAAGCTATTATTGTTATGCCCATTTTGCAGATGAGGAACCTCATACAGGTGGTTAAGTAGTAGAACCAGTATTTAAACCAGGAAATTCAGTCAAGGGGCCTTATGTTTTCAACCACTGCTCTCATAGAAAAATGAAGTACACATTTCTTGACTGGAGAACATGGCAAGTGCATCTATTTGATAAGATAATTTTACAAGAGACAACTGAGAATATATTTTAATTATTTTCCTTTATTTGAGATGAAGACTATTGTTTTCTATCTTACATATTTAGTAGCATTTAATAACAGTAAGAGTCATTTTAAATATTTCTAGGATTGTAATAAACGCCCTAAAATGGTATCCAAATTACCTCAGAGAGTAAAGCCGCCTCTCTGTAAAATATAAAGCCTCATTAGTAAGACCAAGTTCAAGAGGTTTAGAATTACTATTTAAGGCCAGGACAGTGGCTTATACCTATAATCCCAATACTTTGGGAGGCTGAGACAGGAGGATTATCTGAGCCCAGGAGTTTGAGACCAGCCTGGGCAACATAGCAAGACCTCATCTCTACAAAAAATAAAAATTAAAAAAAATTTTAGAAATCAGCTGGGTGTGGTGGTACACACTTGCAGTCCCAGCTAATCGGGAGGCTGAAGAGACAGGATCACCTGAGCCCAGGAGGTTGACGCTGCAGTTGGGTGGTGATCATGCCACCGTACTTACTCATCCTGGGTGACAGATTGAGACCCCAATTAAAAAAATTTACTACTTAAAATGTCAATGAACTTTGAATTCATAACAGAAATTAAAACATATTATAAAGACCTCATTTCTTGGTGAAACATTTAATGCTACTCCCACCTAGTCACAACCTACATTAAATGTTATCAGGCTGCTTCAATCCTCTACCCTCAGCCAAATCAGTTTGCTCACTGTCTCTTTCCTGCATGCCTTCACTCAGCTGCCTCTGTTCTTGTGCACATGCATTCCCTCTCAGCTCAAAGAATGACACACTGCCTTTGTGAGCTTGTGAACATCTCTTCTGATTTTGGACTTAGCTAATTGATATTTTCCTATTCATCTATTTTTTTTTCCTATGAAAGTTAGAAGTAAGAAGCTTGCTGGGATACTTCCTTCAACCTCTGGTATCAAGAATAAGATTAAATGTTCTAAGTCTAAACTTTAGTTAGAATCCACCTTCTCATGACCCTCTGACTTTAACAAAATAGAAAAGACCGAAAGACTAATTCCTTATTTAAAGCTAAAAGATAAATTTATCTTAATTCAGATCATTAAACTGCATTCTTGCTACAAACTATTTATATCATTTTTCACTTCTCAATGAGTTAACATATAACAAAAAACTCATTATCTACATCTTATCATCTGAGTAAAAAGTAAATCTATAATCAAAATTACTTTAAAATACCTACCACAATATTTGGAGATGGGTTTTTCCTAAACTGATCTCTTGCCAGAATTATCTGATATTTTGTTAGATTGGGGATATCACTTCTCATCAAAACATTCCTCTGAATCAAAGAACTCGCAAATGCTTCCAAAATCTGCAAATTCAAAATAAATCAACTTTAAGCTAGTTTTAAAGTTCTTTTTCAAATACAAGTGTTTTCTCACATATTAAAATAAGAGATATATATTTAAATGTTTGTCTTACAATGAATTTTTAAGTAAACACAGGCAAAATAACAACAAAATTTAACAGTATTTGACATTTATTCCCAGAAAACATCCATATAGGAGTCAGTACAAGCAATTATTATATCCAGCTATAATATAAGAACACATGTGGGGCTGGGCATGGTGGCTCATGCCTGTAATCCCTGCACTTTGGGAGGCAGAGATGAGAGGACTGCCTGAACTCAGGGGTTCGAGACCAGCCTAAGCAACATGGCAAGAGCACATCTCTACAATAAACAAAAAAAATTAGCCGGGTATGGTGGCGCATGCCTGTGGTTCCAGCTACTCGGAAGGCTGAAGAGGAAGGATCACCTGAACCTAGGAGGTCAAGGCTGCGGTGGCTGTGAGTGTGCCACTGCACTCCAGCCTGGATGACACGGTGTGACTCTGACTCAAAGAAAAAAAAAAGAGAAGAAAATATTCAGTTATCTGTTTATGTCTTAACTCCTCCCTCCCTCAACCTAGATACACTATAATCTAAGTACCATAAAAGAAAGGCCTTTGATTTCTTCACTGTTGCATCCTCAGTGCCTAGAACATTCTGACACTTAGGTCCTTGGCAAATATTTGTAAAGTGTTGACTATATTGAAATGCCTTGAATATATTTAACTTAATTCATTGATGCATTCTTTCAACAAACATTTATTAAGTATCTACTGTGTACCAAATATTCTTCTAAATGCTGGTGATAATGTGGCTAAGACAGTCACTCACTGTTCTCATATAGTTTACAATCCAAAGAAGGGAAACAATAAAGAAGTGAACAGAGAAAGCAAATCATGAGAAAGCAAATTATGATAAATGCATTTAAGAACCTAAAACACAGGCCGGACGCAGTGGCTCACACCTGTAATGCTAGTGCTTTTAGAGGCCAAGGCGGGAGAACTGCTTGAGTCCAGGAATTCAAGATCTGCCAGGGAAATATAGGGAGACTTTGTCTCTACAAAAAAAATTTAAGGCCAGGCGTAGTATCTCAAGCTTATAACCCCAGCACTCTGGGAGGCTGAGGTGAGAGGATTGCCCAAGCCCGTGGGTTCAGGACTAGCCTGACCTCATCTCTACAATATATCAAAAAACTAGCTGGACATGGTAGCACACGACTGTAGTCCTCGCTACTTGGAAGGCTGAGGCGGATATATCACCTGAGCCCAGCAGGATGAGCCTGTGGTGGCCAGGAGTGTGCCACTGCACTCCAGCCTGGGCGACAGAGTAAGAGTCCAGCTCAAAAAAAAAATGTTAAAATTCACTGGACGCCGGGCTCAGTTGCTCAGCCTGTAATCCCGCGCCTTTGGGAGGCTGAGGTGAGTGGATTGCCTGAGCCTGCGGGTTCGAGACCCACCTGGGGAGCGAGACCTCATCTCTACAGTAAATCAAAAAATCAGCCGGGCGTGGTAGCACATGCCTGTAATTCCGGCTGCTTGGAAGGTTGAGGCGGAAGGATCGCCGGAGCCCAGCAGGTCAAGGCTGCAGCGGCCGGAAGCTGCCACTGCACTCCAGTCTGGGCGACAGAGTGAGACTCCAACTCAAAAAAAAAAATTCGCTGGACATGGTGTTGCTTGCCTGTAGTCCCAACTACACAGGAGGCTGAGGCAGAAGGAAAGCCTGAGCCCAGGAGGTTGAGGCTGCAATGAGCTGTGATTGCACCACTGCACTCCAGTCTGGGCAACAGAGTAAGACTCCAACTCAAAATAAAATTGGAATACAGTAACACTAGAGTCTTTGAAAAGGGTCCACTACCTGGGTGCTGTGGCTCATGCCTGTAACCCCAGCACTTTGGGAGGCAGAGGCGAGAGGATTGCTTGAACCTACAAGTTTGAGACCAGCCTGGGTAACATGGCGAGACCTTATCTCTACAAAAAATCAAACAAATTAGCTGGGCATGATGGCATGTAGTTCCAGCTACTTGGAAGGTTGAAGCAGAAGGATCGCCTGAGTCCAGCAGGTTGAAGTTGTGGTGGCCATGAGCATGCCACTGCACTCCAGCCTAGACAAGAGTGAGACTACTACTCAAAAAGAAAAGAAAAGGAACCACTATTTTAAAAGGTGAACAAAGACTGTCTCTCTTTGAAGAGGTTATATGTGAGTTAATATGCAAATGACAGGCATGTCTGCCACATGAGGCTCTAAGGACAGAAGATTCCAGAAAGAGAAAAACAACAGACAGAAAGTCCTAGCGCAGCAAGACCTGATGACATACTGAAGGAAAAGACTTACAGATGAAGACCTACTATAGCAGTATAATTAATTGAATTTTTTGTTGTTGTTGTTTTGAGTTGGAGTCTCTGTTGCCTAGGCTGGAGTGCAGCCTCACACTCACAGTCACTGCAGCCTCGACCTGCTGGGCTCAGGTGATCCTTCCACCTCAGCCTTCCAAGTAGCCGGAACTACTGGTATGAGCCACCATGCCTGGCAAATTTTTTGATTTATCGTAGAGACGAGGTCTCACAAGTTGCCCAGGCTGGTGTCGAACCCCTGGTCTCAGGCAATTCTCTCGCCTCAGCGTCCCAAAGTGCTGGGATTACAGGCTTGAGCCACCATACCCGGCTGATTGTTGAAATTTTTGCCTAAATTTTATGTTCTGAAATAGAACTATTTTCACACATTTTTCTTTTCTCCTTTCCAGCACTGATCACACTGCCTAATGAAGTACTCTGACAAAATCAACAAAATTAAATTCTCATTGTATGTAATTATGCAAATCATAATTTTTATAGTTATAAATGAAATTATTCTAATTTAAAAATGCATTAGTATCTAAGAGATGGCTACTGAGAAGATTTTGCCATATCTTAATTCAATAATGTTTAGAATTTTGTTACAAATAATGTTATTTATTTATTTTATTTTATTTATTTGAGTTGGAGTCTCACTCTGTCACCCAGGCCGGAGAGCAGTGGCACACTCATGGCCACCGCAGCTTTGACCTGCTGGGTTCAGGCGATCCTTCCCTCTCAGCTTTCCAATAGCTGGAACTACAGGTACGTGCCACTACGCCCAGATAATTTTTTGATTTATTGTGCAGACAAGGTCTCACCAAGTTGCCCAGGCTTGTCTCGAACCCCTGGGCTCTGGCAATCCTCTTGCCTCTGCCTCCCAAAGTGCTGGGATTACAGGTGTGAGCCACAGTGCCTGCCTACAAATAATTTTAAAGCAAAAAACAAACTGCATTCCTATAAAACCTCTGTTTAAGAAAGACTTACACTGGGCACAGTAACCTGCACCTGTAATCCCAGTACCTTGGGAGGCTGAGATGGGAATATAGCTTGAGACCAGGAGTTTGAGATCAGAACAGGCAACGTAGCAAGACTTCTTCACTCAAAAAATAAAAAAAGTATTCAGGCTTTGTGGCATGCTCCTGTAGTCCTAGCTACTCAGGAGGCTGAGGCAAGAGGATCACATGAGCCCAGAAGTTCAAGGCTGCAGTGAACTATGATTACACCACTGTACCCCAATCTGGGCAACAGAGTGAGACCCCCACCTCAAAACAAATGTAAAAATAGGCCGGGCTCAGTGGCTCAGCCTGTAATCCCACGTTTTGGGAGGCCGAGGTGAGTGAATTTGCCTGAGCCCGCAGGTTCGAGACCCACCTGGGCAACTTGACAAGATCTCATCTCTACAATAAATCAAAAACTAGCCAGGTGTGGTAGCACGTGCCTGTAATTCCGGCTACTTGGAGGGCTGAGGCAGAAGGATCGCCGGAGCCCAGGAGGTCGAGGCTGCGGTGGCTGGGAGCCTGCCACTGCACTCCAGTCTGGGCAACAGAGTGAGAGACTCCAACTAAAAAAAAAAAAAAAAGTAAAAATAAAGATAAGCTTATGATAGATTAGATGATAGATGAATATTTTAGTTACCTATTCTTGGTATTATCTTTAATCCATGGTAATAAAATGTGAAAATATGTTGTTCTCCAAACATAACATTAATAATGAACTATAAAAAAATGTGTTACCTCAAATTTCCACTAGGGAAAATGACAACTGTCTTTGCATGTTCTCAACAGCTACAATATTGACATTTGGGTCAGATAATTATTTGCTGTGGGATGTCTGCTCTGTCCACTGCAGGATGTTTAGTAGCTTCCTGACCTCTATAAGCTAGATGTCAGTAACAACTCCACACTCTACCTCCTGCCTGTCCTTCTCTTCTGCCCTTAGTTATAACAACTAAAAATGTGTCAAGACATTTCCAAATGCTGCCAGGTGGGTAAAATCAATTCCAGTTGAAAACCACTGCTTGTATAAGGGAACTGGGAAGAAAATGCTGAAAATGTACTTCATTCTCTTAGATCTTCAGGATTCAAGTTGAGGAGCCTCCTGCATAGGGGTGCCCCAATGAGTGAGGGAATAGAGGAAGAGATATTGGTTTAAGGCAGAAGAGGATGACTTCAGTTGTGGAATGAAGATATGACAAATTATTGCATCCCATCTCAAATATAAGTAAACAAGTGACACACAAGTTTAAGAATTAAAAGGTAAAACAAACAAAAAAAACCCAGAAAATAAATTTCATTACAAAGAAACACCTGGCTGAAGCTGGGTACATGTTATGGGTGTGTTTATTTTGTGATAATTCACTGAGCAATATACTCATGTTTTGTGTACTTTGGTGTTATTTATATAAATGTGTGAATATGTGTGTCTATGGCTTGTACTGCAGTTAAAATGTTTACTTGAAAAAATATCAAACCAGTAGGCAACAAACACGAAAAAAGGCTCAATATCACTAATCATCAGAGAAATGCAAATTAAAACCACATTGAGATACCATATTATACCACTCAGAATGGATATTACTAGAGTCAAAGAAGAACAGATGTTGGTGCGGTGGCGAAGAAAAGGGAACACTCATTCATGCTGGTGGGAATGTAAACTAGTTCAACCTTTGTGGAAAACAGCATGGAGACTTACCAAAAAACTAATTATCTGACCCAGCAATCACACTACTTGAGATTTACTCAGAGGAAAAGAAATCAATATATAAAAAGAAATCAATATATAAAAGATACCTGTACTCATATGTTCATTGTAGCACTATTCACAATAGCAAAATCACAGAACCAACCACAGTGCCCATGATGACTAGATAAAGAAAACTTGGTATATATACACCATGGAATATTACACAGCCATAAAAGAGAATGAAATCATGTCTTTTGCAGCAATATGGATGGAGCTGGAGACCATCATCCTGAGTGAACTGACTCAGAAACAGAAAACCAAACATTGCCTGAGCTAAATGGTCACAAAGATAAAAATAATAGACAATGGAGACACCAATATGGGGGAAGGTGGGGAAGGGGATTAGGGTTCAGAAATTACCTAATGGGTACAATATTTACCACCTGGGGGATGGGCCACCTGAGCCCCAATTCCCACCATTACACAATATGTCCATGTAACAAACATGCATTGTACCCCCTGAATCTAAAATAAAAATGGAAAAAAGAAGAAAAAAAAGAAAAGATACAAAACCATATAAGGTTACTATCTGCTTTAGAAATGGTACATGTTTTCTCTTTCCCCTTTAAATAACAGTTTGCTAGTGTATTAAAACACAGTGCTCATTCCAAAAATTTTTAATTTCAAAGAATTATATTATTTATATAAAATGAGATAACTGTATATCATCACAGCAAAATCCTGTCAGCTAAAATAATTAAATTACCAGTTCATTTATCTATACCCTAAATTGTGATAAAAATGACTTACCTGAATATATATCTTTTGGATGGCTACAAGTTCTTCACCAAGAGGAACAACAAGCTTTTCAACTCGTCTTTCATGAGAATATGGCAAAATATCTGGAGAATCTTCAGAACGAAGCTCTATCTGCCCAATTAGTAGGTTAGTAATAACCTGTTGCACAGCCTATGCAAAATCAATTAGGTATGATTATAAACTATTTTGTATGTTAACTTTTTTAGTTTAAGTCATTGACAAATAAAATAGCAGGCTATGTGTGGTGGCTCACATCAGCAATCCCAACACTATGGGAGGTCAGGGAGAGAGGACTGCTTGAGCCCAGGAGTTTGAGACCAGTCTAAGTAACACAGCAAGACCTCGTCTCTACAAAAAATCAAAATATTAGCTGGGCATGGTGGCACACACCTGTAGTCCCAACTACTTGGGAGGCTAAGGTGAGACGATCGCTTGAACCCAGGAGTTTGAAGCTGTGGTGAGCTCTGAGCATGCCACTGCACTCTAGCCTAGCAGCCTGGGCTACAGAGTGAGACTCCAACTCAAAAAAAAAGAAAGAAAGAATGAGAATAAGAAAATAGTATCAGCTGGGCTCGGTGGCTCAGCCTGTAATCCTGCGCCTTGGGGAGGATGAGGTGAGTGGATTGCCTGAGCCCATGGGTTCGAG
>NW_007259939.1:337688-338596 GCF_000164805.1 Carlito syrichta | reverse complement strand
GCACTCTAGTCTGGGCAACAGAGTGAGACTCCAACTAAAAAAAAAAAAAAAAGAAAAAGAAAATAGTATCAAAATTCTAAAAAAAAGTGCTATAAAATCATATCATCAAATATCAAAAAAGATAAGCCCAGTTGAGCGTGGTGGCTCATGCCTGTAATCCCAGTACTTTGGGAAGCTTAGACAAGAAGAATGCCTGAGTCCAGGGGTTAGAGACCAGCCTGGACAACATGGCATCTCTGCAAGAAATAAAAAACATCAGCCAGGCATGGTGGCACACACCTGCAGTTACAGCTACTTGGAAGGCTGAGGTGGAAGGATTGTCTGAACCCAGCAGGTCAAGGCAGCAGTGGTCATGAGCATGCCACTGCACTCCAGCCTAGGCGACAGAGTAAGACTCTGACTCAGAAAAAAAAAAGACAAACCCATAAAGAAAGTACATCAAAGTAGCACAATGTGTCTGTGTGTGTGGGGAGGGTGCCTCTAAAACTTATTTTCCCCCCACAGCCCTTCAAGTCAAGCATCAAAGAAGTAAAAATTAGTAAATGTTCAACAAGTTCCTCAAATATATTTTGGTAGTTTCCAAATGGAGTTTTTATGAAGACTCAGACAAAACAGAAATTTCAGAATGGTAAACTAAATCCCCAAACATTATATAACATAGTTAATTTCAGAGCAAGAACCACTCAGGTTTCGTGATTCTCTGGCAAATTATTTTTTTCACTATCTTTTCTGTGGAAAAAAAATAAAGAGAAGTCTCATTACTATTAATAGACACAAGAGTATTGTTGGAATAGTATACAAATTGGCTTGTTAAGAGACTGAGGACGTATAGAACCTATCCTAAATCAATTATTGATAAATTAGAATATTTTCCATTTATATCAACATAACTAACACTGTTTGCAGAA
>NW_007259939.1:331053-337668 GCF_000164805.1 Carlito syrichta | reverse complement strand
AAAAAAAAAAAAAAAAAAAAAAAAAGAAAAAGAAAATAGTATCAAAATTCTAAAAAAAAGTGCTATAAAATCATATCATCAAATATCAAAAAAGATAAGCCCAGTTGAGCGTGGTGGCTCACGCCTGTAATCCCAGTACTTTGGGAAGCTGAGACAAGAAGAATGCCTGAGTCCAGGGGTTAGAGACCAGCCTGGACAACATGGCGTCTCTACAAGAAATAAAAAACATCAGCCAGGCATGGTGGCACACACCTGCAGTTACAGCTACTTGGAAGGCTGAGGTGGAAGGATTGTTGGAATAGTATACAAATTGGCTTGTTAAGAGACTGAGGACGTATAGAACCTATCCTAAATCGATTATTGATAAATTAGAATATTTTCCATTTATATCAACATAACTAACACTGTTTGCAGAAGTAAAAATCAGCACTTTTAACAAACTGTTATGTGATTCTCATATATACTGAAGTTTAAAAACTACTACTCTAAGGAAACTCCTGGCCGGGCTCAATGGCTCAGCCTGTAATCCCAGCACTTTGGGAGGCCCAGGTGAGTGGACTGCCTGTGCCCGGGGGTTCAAGACCCACCCAGGCAACTTGGCAAGATCTTGTCTCTACAATAAATTAAAAATTAGCCGGGCGCGGTAGCGTGCACCTGTATTCCGGCTAATTGGAAGGCTGAGGCAGAGGGATCACTGGAGCCCAGCACGTAGAGGCTACAGTAGCCGGGAGCGTGCCACTGCACTCCAGTCTGGGCAACAGAGTGAGATTCCAACTCAAAAAAAAAAAGAAACTCCTGCAACTTTCAAAGAAAAGTTAGGCAGGTTGTAGGAAATATTGTAGTCCTGATGTCAAACTAGATAAATGCTAGAATGGAAAACTGATCTGGCCCCATACAAAAGTTCTTATTAAAAAGTTATGTTAGCCGGGCTCGGTGGCTCAGCCTGTAATCCCGCGCTTTGGGAGGCTGAGGTGAGTGAACTGCCTGAGCTCGCGGGTTCGAGACCCGCCTGGGCAACTTGGCGAGACCTCATCTCTACAATAAATCAAAAACTAGCCGGGTGTGGTAGCGCGCATCTGTAATTACAGCTACTTGGAAGGCTGAGGCGGAAGGATCGCCGGAGCCCAGCAGGTCGAGGCCGCGGTGGCCAGGAGCGGCCACTGCATTCCAGTCTGGGAGACAGAGTGAGACTCCAACTCAAAAAAAAAAGTTATGTTAATAGACTGGTGCGGTGGCTCTCATCTGTAATCCCAGCACTTTTGGAAGCCCAGGCAGGAGGATTCTTGAGCCCAGGAGTTAGAGACCAGCCTGGGCAACATAGTGAGACTTCATCCCTACAAAAAAATAAAATAACTAGCTGGGCATGGTGGCATGTGCTGCAGTCCCAGCTACTCAGGACACTGAGGTGGAAGGATAGCCTGAGCCCAGGAGGTCAAGACTGTGGTGAGCCGTGATCGTG
The DNA here is from genome assembly GCF_000164805.1 of Carlito syrichta. Classification (NCBI taxonomy): domain Eukaryota; kingdom Metazoa; phylum Chordata; class Mammalia; order Primates; family Tarsiidae; genus Carlito; species Carlito syrichta. Next base: position 336,209 of record NW_007259939.1, on the reverse strand, counting down.
CCAGTGCACTCCAGCCTGGGTGACAGAATGAGACTCCAATTCAAAAAAAAGAATTCTGTTAATAAATGGAAAAACATTTTACTTACCTTTATATCACTACCTGGTGTGGCACTGAGAGCCAAGATTCTAAAATGATTTGTATATTTGATTAGTTCTCTTACAACCTTAAGAAAAAAAAAGTTATTTAATTTCATATGTCCAATACAAAAATAATAGTGTTCCTGTTAAAAAAGGAAATATATGGTCCATTTTATTATTTCTTAATCGGCATCTTGACAGTCTAGTGAGTAGAATTACAACTAGTCATATTATCTGAAGAACAAATAATTTAGGTTTATGCCCTATACGAACTAGTCAAAGACACATTACAGTTTCTTCTATAGTATAGATACAATATCAGCTGAGCATGGTGGCTCACGCCTGTAATCCCAGCACTTTGGGAGGCAGAGGTGAGAGGACTGCCTGAGCCCAGGGTTTGAGACCAGCTTGGGTAACTTGGTGAGACCTCATCTCTACAATAAATCACAAAATTAGCCCAGCATGGGGACACGTGCCTGTGGTTCCAGTTACTTGGAAGGCTGAGGCAGAAGGATCACCTGAGCCCAGCAGGTCCAGACTACTGTGGATGTGAGCAGCATGCCACTTCACTCCAGCCTGGGCAACAGTGAGACTCCAACTCAAAAAAAAAAAAAGAAATAGCTACAATATCAAAGGCTAACACAGAAGCAAATCAAAATACTCAAAGGGCTCCTTCAAGGTCAAATGGAAAAGAAAGGGAGTCCAGTCACCACTGCTTGGGCCACAGTTCAGCCTTACAGTCACATCCAAATGCACACTTGACAGATTAAGATAAACCACAAGAAAAATAATTGAAAAAGATTTTAAACAGCAATATGGAATTATATTTGACATTTTAAAAAATGTTTTAATTTATTTTAAAGATGTGGGGTGCAATTCAGGGTTAAGTATACAAATGTTCATTAGGCAGGTGCCCTTGTGGATGAGGTGTGCCCCCCCAAGAATCTCACTGCTGCCAGTCCCTCATCCCCTGACCCCCCACACCTCCCCTCTCCCACTTCCCCCTTCCCCCGAAATTTCCCTTATCTTTAAAATTTTTGGAAAGATTTTAAAGAAGTTTGTGTAGAATGCTCATAATGTTTAAATTAAGTTTATTCATTAAAAAATGAGGTAAGTTGGGTAATTTTTAAAATCTAAATTTCCTTTTAAATAGTAAAATATTTTTTCAGTGACACTAAAGCATCATTCTGTACTTTTTAGTTTGAACTCAACACCCACTTCTAATATGATTAGCATTGGATAATTTGCCAGATTTCCATAAGCCCTTTCACATGAGGTCCCAATACAAAGGAAAAAACACTCCCAAGTACACTAATTTGCAGGAACAGCTCTCAGTATCCCCTAGTGCCCATATTAGATATGAGAATTAAGCAAAAAGACCAGACTATCCAAAAATCACCCGAATTTCAACCCAAGTCAAAGATAAATTCAATGACACTAACACTGCATCTTGATTAATGCATCAAAAACATTACTTATGGAGTTTTAAAACATGATACAGATTGTATATGGAGACATTATTATACTTACTCTTCAAAGACTTGGTGGAGTTATTCTAATTTAAAACCAGTGCAAGACAAAATATCCCTAGTGACCATTTCCATTTTAGCTTCATGCTAAGCAGTCCTTAGATATCATAGAATTTTTAGAAAGTCATAAATGCAGCAAGGAAGACCAAAAAAGATCACTTATTGATGCTTTAAAAAATTCTTTTTGAGCCAGGCTTGGTGGCTCAGCCTGTAATCCCGCACCTTGGGAGGCTGAGGTGAGTGGATTGCCTGAAGCCGTGGGTTCGAGACCCGCCTGGGCAAGTTGGTGAGACCTCATCTCTACGATAAATCAAAAAATCAGCCGGGCATGGTAGCGTGTGCCTGTAATTCCGGCTACTCGGAAGGCTGAGGCAGAAGGATCGCTGGAGCCCAGCAGGTCGAGGCTGCGGTGGCCGGGAGTGGCCACTGCACTCCAGTCTGGGCAACAGAGTGAGACTCCAACGCAAAAAACAAATAAATAAATAAAAATAAAAATTCTTTTTGTATGACAGAACTCAAAGTGTTCTTTCAGACTGTGGAGCATTTTGGCAGTTCAGGGTAATTACTTTACTGTTAGACGCCACATGTACCAGTATACCTACCGGAACTGTTACACACGAAAAGAGAGCCAAATATATTACTTCTTTTAAGGAGGCATTCTCAAGTATCTTGCAGAAGAGGATACAGTGACGTGTTTGTAATCCAGGAAGCTACATGCTTCATGGAGCTGGTGGTGTGTACCTTTTGGAACCTGATCTAGAATACTCAGAGTAGTGTAAATGCTCAGGACTGTTTGGTTATTAATGAAGTCAATTTATGTTTGATGATAATCAAAACATAAGCCTTGCAGGGGTTTTTGTTTTGTTTTTTTTGTTTAAAGATCATCTGATGCCTAGAAAGTTTTTAAAAATAAAATAGGTTAAGTTAAATATAAGCTAAATCTTCAAAAATAATTCCATATAGTTTGAATAAAAATGTTTAAATGCCCTCTTAGGCAGAGATCTTAATACACTGTGTGTTACCTTCATTTGGAAAAATACGAACAAACTAAAAAGTATATCCATTTTCTGGATATAGTTAAGAAGTTCAACTATAGGAAAGATGACAATTCTGTCTAATACAGAAAAGGAATACAATAACACTTAAAGTCCCCAAGGAAACTACTTTACAAATTCACAAACTAGCAGTAAAATTCATGTCTTTGCACTAAATGAACTTTTCCTTCTTCTTCCCTCTTCTGTTCTTACTCTGTAACTTCTTCCTAATATCACTAGTTATTCTAGTTTTAACTACCACCTATATGCTGATGATATCCAAATCTGTATGTCCAGCTCAGAACTCTCCACTGAGATCCATACTTCTATCACTCACTGCCTAATGGATCTCTACAGCTAGATTCCTCATGGGCGCCTTAAACTCAATATTTCTGAAACTGCACTCGCTGTCTTACCACTTTACCCCAGATCTGTTCTGCCTCTACAACTCTCACAAGCTTCACTGTTTTCCAAGTCAGAAACCTGCAAGTCATTCTACATTCCTCCAATTCCTCATTAGATACTCTGCCTTTAGCATTCTCCCCTCTAATCTCTTTCAAATCTTAATATCACCCCAGCTAAACATTTTTTAATGAGTCTCCACCACCTATATCCCTGATGGCCTACAAAGGTACAAACTGTTAGGCATAAAATGTAAATACCTTCATGACCTGGCCCCTAAGTAGAAGACACAAAGTGGTCTTAACAGAAGAGGGAAACGGAAAAGAAAGCCAATATCATTTAGTACAAAGAGATAAGTGACCTCTACAACCACATCCCACCACTTCACCTTGTTTTACATACTCAGAGTACTCAACAGGAGGATACTGTGTTAGGTACGTTACATATGTTATGCCACTTAAACCTTACATAACTAACAGTTAAGGATTATTTTATCCAACTGCCAAGGAATGATACCGTATACCTGCCAACAATCTTTGGATTATCCATTCCCAAAGTACACCCATACCCTACTTTAGATCACAGTCCCAACCATGACCAGCCTCTTATGATCCACATCTGACACTAATGAAGAAAAGTGCAAGTATTCTCTATCACCATCTGTTCTGAGATAACAGATGTAAAGGCCTTTCATAATAATACCATCAATAACTTCCATCACTAATAACTATTCCCCAAAATACTCTTTAGCAATATAGTTACAATACAAAATACTGTTTAACAAAAGTATTACCTGACAATAAGCATAATTTCCGAGAGCTTTATGAGCTTCATCAATAACCAGACACTTTATTTCAGCAGCGGGGCAAGCTCCTCTAGAAAGGTCATTTACCATGACCTGAGGTGTAAGAAAAAGGACTCTCTTATTGCACCATATTTCCTTCCTGGTGAGAGCTTGAGTAGAACCTGTAAATAAAAGCGACATTCTGGGCCAGGATCTGTGACTCAGCCTGTAATCCCAGCCCTTTGGGAGGCCGAGGCGAGTGGATTGCCTGCCTGAGCCTGCGGGTCCCAGACCAACCTGGGCAGCTTGGCGAGACCTCGTCTGTACAATAAATAATTAGCCGCACCTGTAGTTCGGCTACTTGAAGGCTTAGGCGGAAGGATCACCAGAGCCCAGCCGGTCAACGCTGGGGTGGCCGTGAGTGTGCCACTGCACTCCAGCCTGGGCGACGGAGTGAAACTCTAACTCAAAAAACAAAAAAAGCGACATTCTGCATTTTAAACGTCAGACTGTCTGGTCTATTTGTAGTATGCATACATGCTTTGGTAATCTGCTTAAAAAGAGAACAATCTGACAATTCACTGGAATGCTACATTTTAAAACTGTGTCGTGGTACAAATGACAAAGCTACCCCTAAGACCACAAACAGACTGTCTTGGCATAATATTTGAAGAGAAGCAAATTCTTCAACTGGGAAATGCTTTTTTAGGAAGAATGCCAGGACACATCATGTTCAGTTACCCATGGGGTATACACATATAATAGCTTCAAAATCCTCTGAGAAGTTACAGGGAGTCTCTAAAGATGGAAAAAAGCAACTCCATTCATCAGTGTTGGACTTGCTACCGGTAGATGGTTGAAGGGAGAAATGGGAGCTCGGGCTTGCTACAGTAGATGTTTTAGGGAGAGATGGAAGGTGCACATGTTGTGGTTTGGAAATTCTTCCCACCTGGGTCAGAAATTCCTTTAGCTCAAGAGCCGCCAGAATGCATGCTTCTCCCCCGGGTACCCCAGTTCTTAATTTCCAAAGTGCCCGTTCTTTCTAAGATACCTGTCATTTCGGCCATGTGGGACTGCGGGATACCCATCACCTGGTAGCACGCCTCCATCTGCTGTGTCACCAAGGGTTTCGTGGGGGCCATGAAGACCACCTTTCCGGAAGGGAACCAGCGGTAGAAATTGTACATGACCACGGCGGCAATAAAAGTCTTCCCCAGCCCGGTAGGCAGACACACCAGCGTGTTGCAGAACAGAGAGGTCCGAACGATGTGCAGCTGGTAGTCCCGCACGGGGCAATTGGTAGGGTAAATCCACAGGGCGCCCGCCGAG
>NW_007259939.1:324700-330483 GCF_000164805.1 Carlito syrichta | reverse complement strand
CTCCAGCGGCTCAACTGCCGCCGTTCGCGCCCCATGGACTTCCCTCGCACAACGCTGTGGAACGAGAGGGCGGGGCCGCGGCTCCCTTATCCAGTTGAAAACGCCGCCACTGAGTTTGCCGCGGGCCTCTGATTGGCCAGCTTCCCGGAAGCCCTCGCGGGCTCCCGGGAGACGCAGGCGCGTAGTTGAGGAGTGACTCGCTATGTGGTCCCCTCCGCGGCTTTTTTAGGGACTCGAAACTTGAGTTCCGTGTCTCACAACGGAGTCGTCTCGGCGTCTTCGCTGACGGGATAAATCACTTACAACTGCTAGACTAGACAGGCAGTTAGCTAGACCGGAGGAAGCTGAAGGGTAGGCTCTGAGGACTGGCAGCCGCGTGAGGAGCAAGGCCTCAGGGACACCCGATAGTCGCTCGTTTGGAGATCGCAGCCAGCAGCGTGCGGTCAAACACGTCTTAGAAATAGGGGATGCCGGGCGCGGTGGCTCAAGCCTGTCATCCCAGCACTTTGGGAGGCGGAGGCGAGAGGATGGCCCGAGGTCAGGGGCTCGAAACCAGCCCGGGCAATTTGGCGAGACCTCGTCTCTGCAATAAATCATTAAAGTGAACCGGGCGTGGTGGCGCGCGCCTGTAGTTCCAGCTACTTGGAAGGCTGAGGGGGAAAGATCGCCCGAGGCCAGCAGGTCGAGGCTGCGGTGGCCGGGAGCGTGCCACTCCCCTCCAGCCTGGGTGACAAAATGACACTCCAACTCAAAAAAAAAAAAAAAAGAAAGAAAGAAAGAAAGAAAAGAAATAGGGGAAATAGCGACAGGGGAACGCCCTTGTTCTTTGAGGCCGCGCCAGGAGTTTGCGCAGGCGCCCTGAAGACGCGTTGACACCTCCACGACCTGCCCTTGCGTGGTGGTGGGGGGGGGCGGGGGCTCCTGTTGACACCGGGCCCACCGCGAGCGCATGGGTATAGCATTCAGTTAGCGCCCCAGCCCTGGACAGAGACGAGGAGGGGCACAGAGGTAAGGGGGTGGGGGGTGGGGGGTGGAAACCCCAAAACAGGAGGTAAAACGATGCTGCAGGACACGACGCAGACCCTTTTGAGACCCAGCCCCCACCGCACCCTTTCTTTCTTTCTAATTTTAAAAACGTGGGGTACAATTCACGGTTAGGTATACTGGTATACGAATGCTCATTTTGCAGGTTCCGTACCTGTTCGTAGTGCACTTTTACTTGTTTGAATAAGCCTTTCCTTTGCTTCGCTGCTCTGTGTCTTGGCTGGATTCTTTTTTAAAAATTTTTATTTTTTTTTGACCACGAGTCTCACTCTGTCGCCCAGGCTGGGGTATAGTTGCATAATCACGGCTTACTGCAGCCTCCAACACCAGGGCTCAGGTGATCCTGATCCTTCCACCTCAGCCTTCCAAGTAGCTGGAACCACAGGCACCCGCCATGATGTCCGGCTAATTTGATTTATTGTAGAGAGGAGGTCTTGCCAACTTGCCCAGGCTGGTCTCAAACCCGTGGGCTCAGGCAGTCCCCTCGCCTTGGCCTCCCAAAGTGCTGGCATGACAGGTGTGAGCCACCACGCCTGGCTTTGGCTGAATTCTTCCTTCCCAGAGCACAAGAACCAAGGAACACCTTGTTGACCTCCCAGATGGTTAATGTGTTCTGCTATGGTGACTTGATAACTTCCTCAGGCAAATACGAGATCTGACAACTAAGTTTGTGAACTTGCCACCCTGTGCTTATATTGCAGCACTGTACTAACAACTCAGTAAGGCTTCATAACCTTAGTATATCAGTGTCTCACAGGTGTGTTCATGTCAACGTGTGGCGGTGTCTTGCTGAGTGGCGATCATAATAATGCATTAGCTGTTGCATGTTTATGTGTGCCTTCCCGAGCATGGTGGAGCTTGAATTACAGCAATGAACAAACATTAAATTTCTTGTTAAACTTGGCAAAAGTGGAAGTGAAATCAGGGACATGTTAGTCCAAGTTTATGAGAATAATGCCATGAAGAAAATGGCAGCTCACTTGCTGCCGCTGGCCCACGCTCTGTGCTCTACTGTCGCCCCGACGCCCCGCATCTCCGCCGATCACAATGGAAGAAGAAATCGCCGCGCTCGTCATTGACAATGGTTCCGGCATGTGCAAAGCTGGCTTTGCCGGGCCGACGCTCCCAGAGCCATGTTCCCCTCCATCGTCGGGTGTCCCTGACACCAGGGCGTTATGGTGGGCATGGGTCAGAAGGACTCCTACGTGGGCGACGAGGCCCAGAGCAAGCGAGGCATCCTGACTCTGAAGTATCCCATCGAGCATGGCATCGTCACCAACCGGGCAATATGGTGAAGATCTGGCAGCACACGTTCTACAACGAACTGCGTGTGGCCCCCAAGGGGCACCCGGTGCTGTTGACCGAGGCCCCCCTGAACCCTAAGGCCAACAGAGAGATGATGACTCAGATCATGTTTGAGACCTTCAACACCCCGGCCATGTATGTGGCCATCCAGGCCGTGCTCTCCCTGTAAGCGTCTGGGCGTACCACTGGTATTGTCGTGGACTCTGGAGACGGGGTCACCCACACGGTGCCCATCTAGGAGGGCTACGCCCTCCCCCATGCCATCCTGCGTCTGGACCTGGCTGTCCGGGACCTGACAGACTACCTCATGAAGATCCTCACGGAGCGTGGCTACAGCTTCACCACCACAGCTGAGCCGGAGATTGTGCGTGACATCAAGGAGAAACTGTGCTACGTTGCCCTGGACTTCGAGCAGGAGATGGCCACCGCTGCATCCTCTTCCTCCCTGGAGAAGAACTACGAGCTGCCTGATGGCCAGGTGATCACCACTGGCAACAAGCGGTTCCGGTGTCCAGAGGCAGTGTTCCAGCCCTCCTTCCTGGGCGTGGAATCCTGCGGCATCCACGAGACCACCTTCAACTCCATCATGAAGTGTGACGTAGACATCCGCAAGGACCTGTGCGCTAACACAGTGCTGTTTGGTGGCACCACCATGTACCCGGGTATTGCTGACAGGATGCAGAAGGAGATCACTGCCCTGGCGCCCAGCACCATGTAGATCAAGATCATTGCTCCCCCTGAGTACAAGTACTCCATGTGGATCCGTGGCTCCATCCTGGCCTCTCTGTCCACCTTCCAGCAGATGTGGATCAGCAAGCAGGAGTACGATGAATCGGGCCCCTCCATCGTCCACCGCAAATGCTTCTAAACGGACTGTGAGCAGATGCGTAGCATTTGCTGCATGAGTTAATTCATAAGTATAAATTTGCCCTGGCAAATGTATACACCTCATGCTAGCCTCACGAAACTGGAATAAGCCTTTGAAAAGAAATTTGTCCTTGAAGCTTGTATGGTATTAGCACTGGATCGTAGAACTTGTTGCTGATTTTTGACCTTGTATTCAAGTTAACTGTTCCCTTGGTATTTGTTTAATACCCTGTACATATCTTTGGTTTAAACCCTTAGTACACATGTGGCTCAGTCACTTCATGGCTGAGGTGAGAACATGCTTATGGAAGAGAAGTCTGTGATCTGTGAATCTGCGTGACCAAGAGTCTTGATCTGTGCAGGGTATTAATGTGTCAGAGCTGAGTATTCCAGGATTTCTCTAGAGATTGGCAAGAGCCGAACAAGTTGTCATTTCTGTCTTGCCAGCTGGTCTAACAGGGTTGGAAAGGTCCCAGCCTTAGGACCCAGTTTCCTAATTGTTTTCCTGCCAGAACACCATGGGTTGTTACTTGCCTTGAGTTGGAAGCAGTTTGCATTTACACCTGTAAATTTATTCATCCTTTTAATTTATGTAAGGTTTTTGTATGCAATTCTTAATTATTTAAGAGATGACAGCAGATTTTGGTTTTCTACTGTTATGTGAGAACTTAGACCCCAGCAACACATCATTGTGTAAGGAAAAATAAAGTGCTGCAGTAAAAAAAAAAAAAGAAAGAAAGAAAATGGCAATGTACAAGTGGATTAAATGTTTTTCTGAGGGGAGAGAAAGCACCACTGATAAAGAGGGATCAGGATGGCCAGTAACAAGCAGAACTGATAAAAACATTGCAAAAGTTCATCAAATTGTGTGTCACAATTATTGACTGACTGTGAGAAGCATAGCAGACCAAATAAACATCTCTAGAAAAACAGGAAGATCTTAACTGAAAATCTTGGCATGAGAAAGGTGTGTGCAAAAATTTCCCAAAGGAGCTCTTGCATCACAACAATGCACCAGCTCACACAGCACTGTTTATGAGGGAGTTTTCAGCCACTCAACAAATAACTGTATTGGAACACCCTCCCTACTCACCTGCTCTGGCCCCCAGTAGCTATTTTATTTACCTGAAGAGAAAGTAAATATTGAAAGGAAGACATTTTAATGACATCCAGGACATCGAAGGTAATACTACAACAGGTCTGATGGCCATTCCAGAAAGAGTTCCAAAATTGCTTTGATGAGTAGACCAGGCTCTGGCATCAGTGCATAGTTTCCCAAGGGGGGTCCTTCGAAGGTGACCGTAGTGATATTCGATAGTGAGATAAATGGCACCTTTTCTAGGATGAGTTCATGAACTTAATTGTCAGGAACTATAGAGCCTTGCCATTCTTGGGCTGGAGGCTCCTCCCTGCCTTTGCATGTGCAAATCGCTGGCTCTAATGTTTTTTTCCTTTGCCTCTCTTTTCATCTTGCAGCCTCACTGAAATAATCCCCCTCAATTGCAGAGTTTTGTTTCCTTCTCTTATTCCAGGAGATGGAATGTTCTTTGAGGCCACACCATGCAGACCTGAGTTACTATGATCCTCCCTGACCGGAGGCTTACAAGAGTAACAGGGCATTGTTGCCCAGGCCATGTGATGTCGGGAGGCCCTCTCAGATGAGGTTGATTTGTTGAGCTAAATAGATTTATTTCTTTGATGCACCCATCTGATGAGCCTATTGGTGACCTCTGTGTGACCTCTGGCCCTCCGACCCACTTTCCTTTTACTACTATTATTTATTTATTTTTAGACGTTATTTTCTTTTTCTTTTTTGAGTTGGGGGTCTCACTCTGTCACCCAGGTTGGTGAGTAGTAGCATATTCATGACTCACTGCAACCTCTACTGCTGAACCCAAGTGGTCCTTCCACCTCAGCCTCCCAAGTAGCTGGCACGCACCTCCATGCCCAGTGAATTTTTTAATTTTTTGATTTTTTGTAGAGACAGGGTCTTACTATGCTGCCCAGGCTGGTCTCAAACTCCTGGGTTCCAGCAATCCTCCCCCCTTGACCTCCCAGAGTGCTGGGGTTACAGGCATGAGCCGCCGTGCACAGCCCCTTTTACTCCTATTATGACTCATATTCTACAATGTATATTTCCCACCTAATAGAGACTTGGTTCCAAAAGCTCAAAAACTAGGAGTCTCCTTCATAGAATTAACTAGGTCGTTCTCTCTGAGGGGTAATGGGATTGTCTATGTGGAAATGGGATGAGATGAAAAATGCCTATTGGGTCCAGCACCTTCAGTCCAACATACAAACATACATTCCAGAGCCATATTCCCTTGTTTCCTTAGACACCTACTAAATTATTCTGCTCTTCATGAGTACCTAATGACAGACCTAGAACCAGACTGACATAGATGCTGAAGGCATAACTGTTACTGTTACACCCGCTAAAGATTATTTCCTCTTCATCCTTTGGCCCATTTAACTAATGGGAGGAGCTTTCAAAACAAAGTCAAGCCGGGCTCAGTGGCTCAGCCTGTAATCCCACGCCTTTGGGAGGCTGAGGTGAGTGGATTGCC
>NW_007259939.1:259189-324614 GCF_000164805.1 Carlito syrichta | reverse complement strand
GGCCACTGCACTCCAGTCTGGGCGACAGAGTGAGACTCCAACTCAGAAAAAAAAAAATTGACCTGGTTCACTCATAAATTCCTAGGGATTTTTGTTTTTGTTTTCTGAGTTGGAGTCTCACACTGTTGCCCAGGCTGGAGTGCGGTGGCATGCTCACGGCCACCGCAGCCTCTACCTGCTGGGTTCTGGTGATCCTTCCGCCTCAGCCTTCTAAGTAGCTGGAACTACAGGATGCACTACCATGCCTAGCTAATTAAATTTTTTTATATTGTAGAGATGATGTCTCACCAAGTTGCCCAGGCTGGTTTTGAACCCCTGGGCTCAGGCAATCCCCTTGCCTCCGCCTCCCAAAGTGTTGGGATTACAGGCTTGAGCCACCACATCCGGCTAAATTTCTTTCTTTCCTTTTTTTTTTTTAAGTTGGAGTCTCACTGTGTCGATCCTTCTGCCTCAGCCTTCTAAGTAGCCAGAACTACAGGCATGCCCAGCTAATTTTTTGCTTTATTGTAGAGATGAGGTCTCACCAAGTTGCCCTGGCTGGTCTCAAACTCGCAGGCCCAGGCAATCCACACACCTTGGCCTCCCAAAGTGCTGGGATTACAGGCTGAGCCACTGAGCCTGGCCTAAATTTCTAGTAGTATCAGACCATTCTACCTCTCCACTGGGGAAAAAAATCTGTTTTCCTTAACCTAGTTAGTGATCTTCCTTTACATATAGCACCCCAAACTCCCAACTAGCCCTTTTTTGGAAGGGTCCCATACTGTCTTGCTCCCTTCACCTACTTTTGTTAAGGTATTGGGGATTGTCAGCTGAATACATCACTCTCAAGTCAAGCCCTAGGAGGACTTAGAAAGCTTTGGCAGTCTCTCACTGAACCAGGACCCTAGCTATACCTGTAAGCCAGTGGAAGACTTAAAGTACATCTTTAAACAATAAGATAAATAATAGGTTTGTGGTTCTCTTTCATCACTTTGGCCTTCCTTTTCATTCTAGGTGTGTGCACATTGCTAGTCTTCCTCTGCAAAGTGGCCATACTTTCCTGTTAAAGCATGAACTTCTCTCTAATATTTGTATCCCTCCTTTCAAGCTTTCTTTCTGTCCAAACCGAACAGTCAAAACCCTTTTTTTTTTAAATTTTGCAGGCAGAATAACAATTATTAAAATCTGCAAAACTTCTTATGCTTTGAACTGTTGGCTACATATGGATTCCTCCCCATCTGGGGAAGGAACTACCTGGCCATAATACAGGAACAGGCAACAACCTAAACTCAACTCCGTTTCACTTACCATTGGAGCCCTTCTATACAAAACCTTCCCCCAGATATCAAACAATATCTAACACAAGCCAGTACAGTATTTCAAACTTTCCTCAGGCCTACTCTCACTATCTTAGGCCTTTTATTTTCTCCTGTTACCCTTATCGGCCAGGCACCCCTGTGCCTCACTGCTTCCAGAAGTTCTGGAACCTTCGTGGGCTCCCTCAGCCATATGCACTAACACAACCACCTCTATTACTGATATTCTTCATACCTTTTTCACTTTCACAAAACCTGACAACCAAGTAAGAGTCTCCCCCCACCAAGCATTTCAACTTCTGGGCCATTAGTCAAGGGCTGGATTCTGCCCCATCACCCCTCTTGCAGTCTAAACAACCCATGGCACCCACCAAGTCAGTATGGAACATGCAAAAAATTCCTAGCCTTTAACTCCCTTCGGGAGTCCCTTCTTATTGATGTTATTAGACACATGCTCTTTTGGGAAAATAAGACCCACCCTCCTCTTCAGACTACTCATCCATGTCCAGCTCCCCCTAGCAGCTACCTCTTTAGCTGCAAGCTATGACATTTTGGGTAGCCAATGAGGACACCAGTCAGTGTTTGGAAGTGACCTGGCCTCCTTCCACGTCCATTCTTGTTTACCTACCCCAGGGCACTCCTGTGTGAGACACAAGCCCATCTCTGCCTCCCTACCAACTAAACTGGAACATGCACGCTTGCCTAACTTGGTCCTAACATTTCTGTTGCCCTAGGTCAGGGGTCCTCAAACTACGGCCCGCGGGCCACATGCGGCCGGCTGAGGACATTTATCGGGCCCACTGGGTGTTTTTGCCACCGCTGCCTGTCCTGCCTAGCAGCTGACTCGTCCGGGCTGCAGTGCACATGTGTGGAATGTGCGTGGCACTCTCCGACTCCCCTCCTTCTCTCTGTCTCTCGACTCCTCCTCTCAGTCTCGGGTGTGATCGGACGAGTCGCGAGCTTGCCTGTGCAGAGCCTGCTGCTGCCTGAGGACTGAGGTAAGAACACGTTAGGATTTTTTTTTTTTTTTGAAGATAGGAGGTCTATTTTTTTTAAATCTTGCAGTTAGTAGGGCCTTTTATTTTGCGGTTAAGGGGGCCTTTTTTTTTTTTCTGAAGTTAGGAGGTCTATTTTTTTTTTTTTTTTTGCAGATAGGGGGCACCTTTTTTTTGAAGTTAGGAGAGCCTTTTTTTTGAGGTTAGGAGAGCTTTTTTTTTTTGAAATTAGGAGAGCCTTTTTTTTTTTGAAGTTGGTTAGTTGGTTGGGGGTGGTTTCTAGGGGGGTTGCATCACAGTGGTAACGCAAATAGCTCTCAGTGCTAATGCAAATGGTCAGTGCTCAGAGGTAATGCAAATAGTCAGTGCTCAGTGGAAATGATAATTGTAAGTGCTCAGTGTTAATGCAGATGGTCAGCGCTCAGTATTAATGCAAATTGTCAGCGGTCAGTGTTATAGCAAATGGTCAGCAGTCAGTGTTAATGCAAATGGTCAGTGCTCAGTGTTATCGCATGGGGGCCCCAAACTGGTAATCTGCCTAGGGCCCCATGGGAACTTAATCCTGCTCTGCAGATAGCCAAGGAGTAAGAAACCCAATTTAACTGACAGTAAGTACATTTGTATTCTGATTGCTATTCAGTTGTGTATGATGTTGTATGTTGTGTGATGTGTAAGCCCGGTTCACACTGTTGCGATCTCTGAGTAGTGTGAGTTCAGCCATATGCTTGTATGGCTGAACTTGCATTAGATTTGGAAGAAAAAAGGCATACGTGCCTTCTTTTTTCCTGCAGTGGAATCTGACTGCATGGGTCTTCTTACCCATGCAATCAGATTCCTGTGCGAGTTCACAGATCGCAGTGCAGTTCGCACAGGGTAGTGTGAACTGGAAAGGTGGTGGAGGAACCGGCTCTGTAATCGTGCTGGTTCCTGCCCCGCACCAGTGTGAGCCTGAGGTAAAAGCGGAGTTCCACCAACACGGGCACTGGTGAGGCTGAAATGATGTGGACTGGTAAGGCTGCATTGATGGACACTGATCAGACTGTATTGATGGACACTGATCAGACTGCATTGATGGGCAGTGCAATCTGTATGTCTCTGTGTGGGCAAAGTTATTGCTGGTATATTGTTTTGTAGCGCTGTATATATATATTTATATATAGATAGATAGATATATTTTGGTATTTTATATATATGTTGGTATTTTATATATATATATATGTTGGTAATAGCAATTTGGAATCCCTAGGAAACAATGATGTCAAGAAAGAGAAAAATTGACTCGGAGTGTAGAATATTCAAAGAACAGTGGACTTATGATTACTTTTTCATGCAGTACAAGGAAAGAGCTGTGTGTTTGATATGCCAGAACATAGTGTCTGTGTTCAAAGAATACAATTTGCATCGACACTATCAAACTCAACATAAAGACAAATATGATTGTTTGGTTGGAGAAGCGAGAAAAGATAAAATATTAAAACTGAAAAATACATTGACAACTCAGCAAAATACTTTTGTGAAGCAGAAGCAGCTAAATATTTCATCACTGCGAGCAAGTTTTCGAGTTGCCAAGCTAATAGCGTGCACTGGCAGACCATTTGTGGAGGGAGAATTTGTTAAAGAATGCCTTCTTCTGATCCATTTGGAGTTAACCTTTGTGCATGGGGATAGTTGGGGTCCTGTTTCAATCTTCTGCATGTGGTCAGCCAGTTTTCCCAGCACTATTTACTGAATAGGTTCTCCTCTCCTCAGTGGTAGGTGGTGGAGGCATTGTCAAAGATGAGTTGGTTGAGAAATTGAGGTTTTGCTTCTGTAATCTCAATTCTATTCCATTGGTCTATATGCCTGTTCCTATACCAATACCGAGCTGTTTTGATGATTGTAGCTTTATAGTAAAGTTTGAAGTCTGGTAATGTGATACCACCTGCTTTGTTGTTTTTGCTGGGGATTGTTCTGGCTATTCTTGGACGTTTGTGTTTCCATATGAATTCCTGTATTGTCTTTTCTAGGTCTGAGAAGAATGTTGCTGGTAATTTGATGGGTATTGCATTGAATTTGTAGATTGCCTTAGGTAAGATGGACATCTTCACAATGTTGATTCTTCCAATCCATGAGCTTGGGATATTTTTCCATTTGTTTGTGTCATCTTTGATTTCTTTGAGCAGTGGAACTAGAGTCTATAATACTGAGTGACCTCTCACAGAAACAAAGATCCAAGTATCACATGTTCTCACTCTTATAATGGACCTTGAACATTCAATGTAATACTACAAGCAAATGACTGACAGTACTGGGAAACTATGGGGGGGGGCTGGGATTAACAATAGCAAATATCTGTCTGGGGATGGGAAAACACCTCTTATCAACAGGGTGCCTGAATGAAATGTAATTGTACACCTAACCCTTAACTGTACCCCACAAAACCATAATAATATTGATTATGAAAAAAAAAGAATGCCTTCTTTCTGTTGCCAAACAGATGTGTCCAGAGAAGGCCGATTTATTTAGTACAGTGAGTATTTCAGGACCTACAATTACATGAGGGATTGAAGAAATGGGAGATAATTTGCATCAGCATTTGCAAAACTCAGCAAAAAAACTTTCCTATTTTTCCTTGGCACTCGACGAAAGCAATGATGTTCGTGATTCTGCACAAGTTCTAATTTTTATTCATGGGACGAATGACTATTTTGAAGTCACAGAAGAGCTTGCTGCATTGCAAAGCATCAAAGGAACAACTATAGGAGAGGATATCTATGAAAAGGTTTGCCAAACTGTGAATGGTTTGGAGCTGGACTAGGCTAAACTAGCCAGTGTGACAACTGATGGTGCTCCTAGCATGGTGGGGTCTAAGAAAGGAGTAATTGCTTGCATTATCCAAGAGATGGGCAAACATGGCCATTCTCATCCAATAGCCATACACTGCCTCATCCACCAACAAGCGCTGTGTAGTAAATCACTGAAGTGGGACTCTGTTATGAAAATTGTGGTATCTTGTGTTAACTTCATTAGAGCTAATGCACTAAACCACAGACAATTTCAGAAATTTCTGTCTGAGCTAAATGTTGCCTTTGAAGATGTTCTGTACCACACAGAAGTCTGTTGACTGAGTCGAGGGAGAGTTTTGAAATATTTCTATGACTTACTTCCACAGATTACAGCTTTTCTGCTTTCAAAAAACAAAGAAGCACCAGAGCTCAATGATGCAGAATAGAAATGGCACCTTGCCTTTCTGACAGATTTAACAGAGCTACTCAACAGTTTCGATGTGCAACTTCAAGGAAAGGGGAAGCTCATCTGTGATATGCAGTCATACAATTTACCAAATGGAACTAGCTGAACTGCAGAATTGTGACTCTCTGAAAGACGCATTCAAGTCAAGCAGCCTTCCTAATTTCTATGCATCTCTCCCCTCTGAGACATATCCTAATCTCAGGACCCATGCACTCAAAATGGCAACCATCTTTGGCAGCACTTATGGCTGTGAACAGACTTTTTTCAGAATGAAACATCTGAAATCTCCAACCAGATCTAGACTAACTGATGCACACTTGCATCACTTGTTATGACTAGCAGTGACAAATATGGAACTGGACATTGACCATCTCATTAGCCAAAAGCAGGCCCATAGTTCCCATTGAAATACTGGTAAGTTTGTTGATTTAACTTTACTTGTTCTTCATTTTAAATATTGTATTTGTTCCTGTTTGGTTTTTTCACTTCAAAATAAGATATGTGCAGTGTGCACAGGAATTTGTTCATAGTTTTTTTTTTAAACTATAGTCTGAGGGTCTGAGGGACAGTGAACTGGCCCCCTGTTTTAAAAGTTTGAGAACCCCTGGTCTAGATGATCTGTCCTTTATTGAAAGTGGAATACTGAAGTCCCCTAATTGCTGTCTATTTCTCCCTTTAGATATATTAATATTTGTTTTATACATAGTTATTTCCATGTAGAGTGTATATGTTTACCATTGTTGAATTCTCTTGATGCTCTTATTCTTTTACCACAATATACTGACCTTTGTCTCTTTTTACAGGTTTTATTTAAATTCTATTGTGTGTGATTTAAGCATACCTACTCCTGCTTTCTTTTGGTTTCGATTGTATGGAATATCTTTTTCTGTCCCTATGCTATGGTCTATTTACTAGTGTCCCTGAAAATCCATATGCTGCATCCTAATCTGATGGTATCAGAAAATGATGTCTTCTCAAGTGACTAGAGTTCATACCACATGAATTGGATAAGTTACCTTACAGAGAAACCTCATGGAGTTTCCTTGCCCTTTCCACATTCTGATAATAAGGAATGGTGAAAGGCACTATCTATGAAACAGAAAGGTAACCACCACCAGACATCAAATCAGCTGGCATCTTAATTTTGGACATTTCAGCCCCTAGAACTGTATAAAATAAATTTCTGTTTTTTATAAACCATCAAGTAAATATATGGCAGTTTGTTAGTAAATGTGCTAATACAAGTGTATTCATATGTGTTTACACCACTACAAAAGTAACCTGCTAACTATAACAAAAGTAGCTTACATTTATGAAATCTAGCTATTCTCAACTCAATCAATTCATCTAAATCAGGATTCCTAGCAAGAGGGTGGCCTTCATATAGAATTATACAAAGAAATTAGAAATACTTCTAGTCAAAAGTGTCTTTAACTAACTAATCTTAATTGAAATGAATGAACATAAAAATAACAACTCATAATCATATTGTTAAATTTTTAAAACTCTTCTATACTAAACATTGTAAAATGTATTCGATCTTACGATCATTACCAATGAAGTATTTTATAGCTCTCAACATGTATTTGCCTTGCCTTTTAGACATCTTTATTTTAAAATAAGTTATTCTGGGGCTTAAAAGCGATATATGTTAAATATAAAAATATTAGAGTATACCAATATGAATAGAAGAGTTAAAGAACAGCTTTAGCCATATTTTCTCTAAACATAAGAATAGAATTTTATCTATTTTATTGGATTCCTTCCCAATATTTTTTCTAAAAACATTAGTTCAAGGCAACAAGTTTTATGTGTGTGTGTGTGTGTGTGTGTGTGTGTGTGTGTGTGTGTGTGCCTATATGTGTGTGGATGCCTATGAATGTGTTAATACTAATATTGTATTTTTCCCACTTGTGACAGTTACATACCCAATTAAATTTTTTGGTTGGCAAACTAAATCTTTATGATGAGTTTGCATTATTAAGCATGCTACATTGACATTCCCATAGAAATTTATACATGTCATTTTTGGATGCACTTATTTATAGATAATAAGTGGTAATTACTTATCTTTTTACTAACATTAGATATAACTAAGTTTGGTTTTTATGTTTAGGAAGTGACATAATATCAAAGATAGAGATTACAATATCTTTTCCATTTATTGTGAAACAGAGAGCCTCAGAAACTATACAGAAAATTTTGAAAGATTTGGAAGCATGATTTATAGAAATAGGCTCTGAAAATTGCACCTAATTTCTTGCTATAAATATTTTATAAATTGCACATAGCACTTTTAATATGTTTTAATATGATGCTTTTAAGAAATGAGACACTGGTCCAGATTACAATTACAGCATCACAAAACCACACAAGTTTCCATTTATGAATAAAATTAAACAATATTTGAAAAATGAATCAGTACTAGATTAATAATTAAAAACTCTGAATAAATGCTACATCTTAATAATAATAGTATTCTGAGAAATTCTATCAATCCATGACTTTTTTTTGCAGCTTGGATAAACTAGTTTCCCATTCTGACACATTGTTCGAAATGATTGTGGTGTTTTTGGATGATATTCATGTTTACATAAAAACTTGACCTCCCCACTTGTCCTCAAATACAACTTTTGTTTTTTACAACCACTTTAATGTTATATTATAATTTTCAATAATTTCTTTTGTTATTACACATACATCTGAAAGTAGAAAAAATGAACATAAATTATTAAGTAAAGTTCAAATATTCTTCATAGACTTTCAGGTTTTCAAGCAGAATGCTATACAATGGTTAAGGATTCTTCTCAAAATCTTTTCCAAACCAGCTCTGTAAAAACAGCATTTAACTAAAGTAAAAACTTCGTATAAGTGAAGTTAAAATGGTAAATTAAATAAAAAAAATTATGCTTAATGTGTGATAATTAGATATAATTTTTAAAAATCCATGGCATCAATTATCATATCTAAAAATTTGCACTTTAGAACCTACCATTGCTGTTTTTGTTGGATTAAGATGTTCATGAAAACTTTCATTTATAAGATGAGTTAGATCTGGAAATATAATGAACAGCATGTCATCTATAGTTAATAATACTGCATGAGGCCAGATGTGTTGGCACACAACTGTAATCCCAACACTTTTGGAGACCAAGGCAGGAGGATCACTTGAGGCAAGAGACAGACAAGGCTGGGCAACATAGCAAGATTCCGTCTCTACCAATATATTTTTAAACTAGCCAGGCATGGTCCTTGTATTTCTAGCTACTAAGAATGCTCAGATGAACTGATCACTTTAAGGTGGAAGGATCACTTCAGACCAAGAGTTTTAGACTGCAGTGAGCTAGGATGATACCACAGCACTCCAGGCTGGACAACCCAATAATATAATATCTTTAAAATAAATAAATAAAATAAAAACCCAAACTAAAAACCAAACAAAGATACTGTATTATTGACTTGAAATTTGATAGCAGAACAAATTTTAAGTGTCTTCATCCCAACATATGCACACAAAACGCACCGTGGGTGATGATGAATGTGTTTATAATTTGATTGTGGCAATCATTGCATTATAAATATATCAAATTATCGCATCATAAACATAAATTATATATAATTTTTATTTGTCAACTAAATGTTTAAAATAAAATATAAAAATAAAAAAGACTTTTCCTAACTGTACTTTCCAACTTATAAATATTTGGTAGGCAAGTATCCAGCAAAATTGTTGTTTATTAATCTGGGAAAATTCCACTATAAACAAATTATTATACTTATTACATCATTTCTTCCAGGATCTATGAGAATTTTAAAGGACTTACTTAAAACTAAGCACTTGGGTGGTTCTGACCATTTCCATTTCTACATGTTATTTGCCTGTTATCCTCAAGCTGATACAAGTTCTGACAATGATACTGAACTGATGAATCCAGAGCAGATATGGGTAATGGGAATGAAGTAATGTTCCCATTGTCAATTAAGTGGAGGAGGTCCATGTTTTCTTCCAGAATCTAAAAAATATTATTTGACTTATTGAGAGAGAAAATTAAAATACAGGTTAAAATAAAGCAAATACAAATACAGTACTTTACATAATATTAACACTTTTGTGATTTCTGGTGAAGAAATGATTCCTGGAAGAAATTTTAATCATATAAATTGAAAGTTACATCTGTAAGGTCTTTTCTTCTTACGGAAGGCACACATGAAGCATGAACATATAATTCTTCTTTGCAGTATTCCAGGATTAAGAAATGCCTTAGTGAAAACATGTTGGAAAGATAGATTGATGTCGGTGACCTGCACTGACCAAGGGGGGGTTAGGACCGCACCGGTGAATCAGAACAGAGAGAAGAAACCACACGGAGGCAGCTCTTCTGGGAACAGTCTGGCCAAGACTGAAGCCAATTTTATTCAAACTTTTTCCAACTTATATACCATTTTCTATAATCTCCAGCAGTGTGACAATTACTTGCTGGGGGCGTACAAATTCATTGATGTGTAATGCGCTTTACAAATCATGTACCATCACAAGACTTTCAAGTTCCCAGTGAACAATTACAATTCCATGATGTATGAATCACAGGTGCACAATTTCAATACAGATTGTTCAAAATGTTTTCCACAATGTTCAATAAATCATTCATATTATACTCTATGTACTAAACCCTGATTAAAAAACTTTCCAAGTTAACTCTAAGTTCAATCCAATTTTACTAACTTTTAATATTTTTGACGATTAATATTATTAACTTAACACTATACTATAATCTATAAGTTTACTTAAATGACTTAATTTTATTACCTTAATTTTATACTATTTATTTTTATAATTCTTATAACCTACTACATTTCTATACTGCCCTATGATTGTATATTAATTACCTATGAACTTATCCTTAACCTAAAATTTTATCACAACTTCTATAAATTTCAAATATCTAAACTATTGTCTTTTATACTTTATTAATTACTTATCTTATAATATCATGTCTAAATTCTAATACAACTATTATCCTACTATAATCTATTACAAACCTTATCATTAATACTAATAAGTATAAAAATTATGAACTTACTCTATGTTCTATAAAACTTAATTCAATGACATTTTAACCTAAAACCTAAATCTGATTGCCTATTACATGGAAACTACCTACGTCTCAAAACCTGCCATGCCACTTAAAACAATGAACTGCACAGTTGCCATAACGACAGCCGGGGACTGAAGCAAACTGAAAGTTACTGCACGTACAAAAACCAAGAACGTTCTGCTTGACCAAAAGCAACATAATACAACTATTATCACAGTTATAACGTCTAATCATAACCCCAAATGAAACTACATACTGGAACAAAAGCTAATCAATCAGTTTACCAGGAAATAACAGCTAAAAAATCTTAAGAAGAAAAACAGTTTAGAAAGAAAAAGAGATATAAAATAATTCTGCTGTGCATTTTTCATAGGATATAATAAGATTTTATTTTAAACTGTCACTTCCTAATATTGAAAATTCTGTTGTCTTATAATACACTGGTTACTATTCATATGTACACACTTGATGTTATATCCTTTTCTCAGAGGCGACCTTCTGAATAGGCCTTCATAGGCCTCAGCTGTGTGGTTACATGTGTTGGCTCCCAACAGATTGATATGACAAATAGAAGAAGTTTCTTAATTCTGGATACAACATACTGTAAAATGTATTAGGTTCCTACTTATTTTTCTTCACTTTCATGTATATTACAAAAGAAATATCAACTCCTTGGAAAAATCAACTCAAATTTATAGAAGACAAAGGAAATCCTTTACTTTTTGTTATTAACAGAATAAGGAAAAAACTTTTCTACCATTCTTTTCTGATAAATACTGCTCAAATTCCTGGAAATAATGTAAACAAAACAAAACAAAAAACATGTAAGAAGACCCTGAAAGATACAGAGTATTGGATTATACTAGGGACTTCTGTACCCAATTCATGACACAGGCTTATTATATGAGTTTTCCTTTGACCTTCTGTATGTCTTGGATGAGACATTGGAGAGGACTGCAGTTTAAAATTGACATGAGGTTAAGATTTAAAAAAAAAAAGAAGACAAAAAGAAAGTCTCAAGAGTTGCTGACTTTCTATACCAAAAGGTCTGGAAAAAAAGCAGTCTACCAAGACCAAAACCTGTTTTTAACAATATCTTACCTTCTGTAAGAAAACACCATTTTAAAATTTACCACTCTCCACACTCCCTGATAAGCACAGGTCAGGTGAGGAACCTAGGCTTCTGTCCACATGTTGAAGTAACAGCACATCTTTCCCTTCCCCTGTGGTGTCAGTGGAAACCAAGTGGGAAACATGAACTTATACACAGCATGGGGTAATGGAACATACTAAACAGAAGATTTAAGTAAAATCCAGAATCTCGAAATATAATGCCCAAAATATTCAGAATAACATTTAAAATCAGGCTTCATATTAAGGACCAGTAAATTCAAAAATAAAAAGAAATCAACAAAAGACAACATAAAAATTGCAAGGATATTGCAATTGACAACAGCTTTTAAAAATCCAATAGGAATTTTAAAAAACTTTAATTAAAGTATAACTTTTTAAAAAACCCACTGGAAAAACTTAATAGTAGAATGGGAGCTGACAGAGGGAAAAACCATGAACTTGAAGATAGAAAAATATGTTATCCAGTAAGAAAACATACTGAAAACACAAAATAATTATAATAATTGCTGAAAATTTCCCAAATTGGGCATAAGGCATGAACTTACATGTGTAAGAATCTGAGTGAACTACGTGAACTACAAACAGGACAAACTCATTGAAATTCATGCCAAAACACATTAAAATGAAAATACTTAGAGAAAGAGAAAACAGTTGTGAAGGGATCTATATAGAAACTATTCTTTTCTTATAGGAGATCAAATATTCAAATGTGAGTAGTTTGCTCCTCTATGACCATGGAGACTACAAGGAAGTGGCACATTTTTCAAGTGTTTGAGGAAAAAAAAACCTGTCAATTCCAAATTCTGTATCCAGTGACACTATCCTTTAGGAATAAACAAGTACATATTGTCTTTTTCAGACAAAGAGAAACAGAGATAATTTGTCTCCAATAGACCTTACATTAAAGAATATCTAAAAAATTAAAATTCTTCAAAATAAAATAAAAAGATAACAGAAGGCAATTGAGAGTTCAGAAGGTAGAAAAGAACAATATAATTGATCAAAGAGGTGGTAACTATAATTGACTCTCTTTTTCCTCATGAATTTGTTCAATTATGCTTGATGTTTGAAGCCAAATCAAATTGTTGATATGATTCTCACTGTATGTATAGAAAATATTAAAGGCACTTACATTTAAAATGTGGAAAGGGTAAATAGATCTAAATGAAAGTAAGGTTTTTGTATTTCATTTGAAGGGCAAAATATAAATATAGTAAAGACTGAGAAGTTTCATACATATATAAAAATATATGAATATATTCATATCTGAATATAAATATATATTCATATGTATGACTATGTATTATAAATGAATATAGATATGAGAAAGAGGGATAAACTAGAGTGACTTTTTAAAAGAAAAGAACGTGATACAGAGAGAAATACTAAAAAAAAATAAAGATGAATCAAAGTAAATCTCTTTAAAATATTTCCCACAGTAAAAGAAAAAGATAGGCATAAAGGACAGAGAAACAAGAAACAAACACAAATACAATGACTCATGTGATCCTTAACACATCAATACTTACTTTAAATGTAAATTGACTGAGAATACCAGTTAAAAGAACAAGAATGGCAGAATAGGTATGTTAAAAAGATCCAACTATATGCTGTTCTACATAAAACTTACTGCAAGATGAAAACATAGGTAGATTGAAAGTAAAATAATGGAAAAAAATACCACGCAAGACTTAATTTTTAAAATAGATGTGATTAATATAATATTTTATTGGTATCCCTTATTTCCACAACTCTGTATATTCAAATCCCCATTACTATGTGCTCGGACCTCTTTTTTTCCTTCTCTCTCTCTTTTTATTTATTATGAAGATGTGGGATACAACTCAGGGTTAGGTGTACCAACGTTGATTATGCAGGTACCCTTGTTGATGAGGTATGCCCCTCCATCCCCTAGCAGTTTCCCTCAACTGCTAATCCCACACCCTGCCCCTGACAGTTTCCCACTACTGCCAG
Source organism: Carlito syrichta (assembly GCF_000164805.1). Lineage (NCBI taxonomy): Eukaryota > Metazoa > Chordata > Mammalia > Primates > Tarsiidae > Carlito > Carlito syrichta. The sequence goes on along the minus strand of NW_007259939.1, from coordinate 310,889 downwards.
TCCCTTTCTTATAGTATTATAATTGCTCAAGTTTTGCTTATGAGTGAGAACATATGATACTCAGTTCTTTGTTTCTGTGATAGATCACTGAGTATGATCAACTCCAAATCCATCCAAGTTGCTGCGAAGTCCATATGCTTGTCTTTCTTTATGACTGCATAGTATTCCATTGTGTATATATACCACATTTTTAAAATCCAGTTCAACTTTGAGGGGCAACATGACTGGTTCCATGTTTTTTCTATTGTGAATAGAGCTGCAAAAAACATACATGTGTAGGTATCTTTTTTTAGAATGATTTGAGTTCCTCCGGGTATATTCCCAATAGGAGAATTGCTGGGTCATATGGAAGGTCAATTTCTAGTTCTTTCAGAAATCACCACACTGTCTTCCAGAGAGGCTGCACTAGTTTGCATTCCTACCAGCAGTATAGAAGCATTCCTTTTTCTCTGCATCCTCGCCAGCATTTGCTGTTGTCAGACCTCTTGTTAAAGTATGATAGTTCCCTGGATGGGCTCAGTCACTCACAAATTTTTAAATATAGTCTATATACTTAAGATGCTTAAATTTATAACAACTTCTATGGTCACTCTTCAACTCTCTACATCTTAAAGTGAACATCTCTTTGGGCTGTCAAATATGCATAATGTATCTTTTATGCATTTATTCCTTTAAAAAACTGAGTGTCTTGATGCTTGCAAAAAAACTTTATTTTCAGATTCTGTTTTTTTTAATCTGGTCAAATTTTTCTTGAAAATAATGCACCGTATTACTTGGCTCTGGACACACACACACATGCGCACACACACACACACACACACACACACACACACGAACACACAAATGTTGAATTTTAAGCACCATAATTTTATTGCATTTGATAATTATATACTACAAGAATTACTTCATTTTAATTTCATTAGCATATTTTACCCCTACTATATCCTAAAAAGAAAATGTAATAGTTTGTGTATTTACTCTGCTGATAGCTTCTTTTGCTGTACAGAGATTCTATAGTTTAATTAGTTCCCACTTGTCAATTTTTCTTTTGCTGAATTTGCTTTTGAGGAATTGACCATAAATTAGATGCCAATCTGATGACAAAAAATAGTGTTTCTTAGACTTTTTTCCTAGTGTTTTTAATGGTTAGGGAAAAAAATCAAAATTTATACGGAATCAAAAAAAGAGCTTGAATAGACTAAGCAATCCAAAGGAAAAAAAGGGCTAGGACAGGTAGGCATTTATAGGAAACTGTGTGAAATTAGCCTCTCCTGCTTGATGATTCATAGGCTGGATAAATGACCTCTTCAGTACTTTTCTAAGACCCTAATCACCTTCATAATTTCTGAAGAAAGATTGGGTAATGGAGTACTTAACACTGAATAAGTGACACAGATCTAATGTAAATTGCAAAACACATTTTCTACAATGAGACCAAGGACTCCATGTGGGAAATATAGGTGATGTTTTTATTGGGAGGAGTGACTCTCATTAGGTTTCTCCTTGATGCGCTGGATTTTACTGAGGCTTCTTTTCTTGGGCTCTGTCTTGTGAAGTCTGGCCAAAATTTAGTCTTAATATTTGAGCTTGGGACTATCTCCAGTGTTTATATTCTCTCCAAGGTCAGAGGTGGAAACTGTAACCTAGCATCCGACTTTATTGAATTATTGGACAAGTCAGCATACATATGGTAAACCTATTCCCTAGCTTTCTCTAAAACATTCTCCACTCCTCTGAAAAAAATCAGTCAAGTATTAGGCAAATTTTGGACACTAATACAAGTAGGGCTGGGGGTAGCAAATGTGAAAGAGAACAGCTTTTTCATCTGCTTCAGATCTTCTTAATAAGTGGCATATTATTTTTCTAGTTAAACAGGTCTGAGGTGGAGAACAGAGAATGAACCCAGACATATTTCATAGGTTGACTTGTGGCAGCATCAACACCTCCTCTATGTAGTTGTCACAGAGGAACTCGTCCTTTAGCAGCTTAAATGAACCCTGACCCAACTGAGTTCTCTGATGGGTATGAGAAGAGAGACAATTCCTGTTGTCCTGGATTTGTGACCTTTTGAGAATGAGGACACTGGCTTAGGTGCTGGGGGTGCACTGTGGGTCCCTCATAAAGTACAGGAGAGGAAGTCTTAGCTTCAGTTAATGGACCACTGTGACATCATAATCTTTTCTTGTGACTCAGTCAAATATGGTTTTATTTTCCTGAAAGACCTCGATTTTACTTTTTTTCTGAATTGGTCTATTTTGTCAAAGCATAATCTATCATTCCTGGTCTGATTTATACATTTAAAATTGTGCTGTTCTGAATTGTGTGAAGAAATCTTGGGCCATCAAGCTCCATCCTACCCAGGGCATGAATGTTTCTATTGCCTAGTATATTCACACTGTGCACACTATCTACCTGTTAGTCATTTACTAGTTATCAATTTTCAGGTGTGTTTTCACCTGAAAATTCTATACATACAATATGTTTTATTGTATGTATAGAATTTTATACTACTCATCATTACAAGCATCCACAAGGGGTCTTGTCACATGTCACCCACTCGTAAGAAGAGACAGAGTCTTCCAGTCATAAGAGTAAAGTATTGTATCTTTTATCTCTCCAGATACAGGGCCACTACTGAATCTTCAGAAGCAACAATCAAAATGATATTAATAATTTAAGTTTTATAACAAGTTAAGAGAAATTGGTATTCTTCAGTTTATTTGACTAATGTTTTCAAGTGACTATTTCAGTGGAATCACAGGAAATTTGCATTCATGCAGAACACACTCCAATGTATATCTATCCCATTCATGCAAGTATATTAGAATTCTCTGCTTAGTCTCAAAACACATTATAGGAAATTTTTATTTGATAGTTAGAAAGTACTGTGATTCACTGGTGATTGATTGCATACTGATGATATATTGTTTATATCTCAATAAGATGATCAAGCTAAGACATGTTAAATCTATGACCAACAAACAGTACCTTAATAGCCTAAGTAAAGTACAGAGCCCAGAATGAATAGTAAAATAATAAAATTTTTATAAGCAATTTGAGCCAGACAGACTGGGGCAGCATTGAAATAATGAAAAGAAAGCAAGAGAAAGAGGGAGGATTAAAGGGAAGGAAGGAGGTTTAATATAAAAATATCATACCATTGGTTAAATATATGAATGATATTTTTGATTATCATTATTCTTATTTTATATTACCTTGAATGAATGATTAAATGTTTTCAATTTATATGACTTAATTTACCCAACAAATATTGAGCTCAAATTCCATTGCTGTGTTCTTCAACAATGTCTACTGATAAGAAGCATTTATTTTGCTATATACTTATCAAGAAATTCATATATCCATCTATATACAGATGATAAAAATAAAACTAAATATATCCACTGGCAAAACAGGAAGTCGACATAGGCATTTTGCCACAGTTAATAGATGGGAGTCTTAGAAAATTATGAACATGTGGAATTTGAGAGCAGTTTACTTACTGACAAGGAGGCATTGAGGGGGAGGGGACTAATCCTTCTCTGTACATGCAATTGTGGTCTGCTCATTTGGAAGACTAGTCAAGATAGCAGTCGACTTTTGCAGATTGACCCTGCATGTATGCTTTTTTATCTTTGGGAAACTTCCATTTTCCAAGGCTTTCAAACCACATTGTCCTAAGAATCATAAAAATGGCACATAAATAAGTAAATGAGAAACATGGATTTGGTCAAAATAGTAAATTAAAATTATTTTATAATATTTAAACAATATTGTATATACAACTAAAAATAATGCGCAACTTAAGAAAAACTTAAGCTACTACCAAATGTGCATATACAAAGAATGATCAATTTTTAATGTTTTTTTTTGTTTTTTATTAAAATATGTGTAAATTATGTAAATCTTCTATTAAAGTCACTATGTTGATTTCTCATGTGATTTTCAAGAAGAGTTTCTCACCATAGAAAACACCTACTTTTGTCTTTTTGCTTAAACAACTCTTCTCTTGGCCTTATTTTGGCAAGGTTTAATTGTAATCACTTATGTGCTCTCCTCTCTACATTTTTTGGAAGGTTTAGACATAGTTGTAAAGTGATTCACTTATGGCGGCATGGGACTGGTGGTGACTACCCATTTTTTGGGCAACAATGTAATCCCAGTAATATTGTGAAGGACTCAAAAAATTTTTTATCACAGTAATAGCATAAATATCTTCCAATAGGTACTGGAAAGGAAGACATATACGTATCCTCATAATATAAACACCCATGTTGTATTTCTGGGAAGTTGCAAAGTTTCTCTTTTAATAAAAACGAATAAACAAAAAAGCCCAGTATGAATAATGATATACTTTAATGAACAATCATATTAAATATAAATTATATTAATGATGAATTATATTCTTTTTTGAGCATAATTATATTTTTTAAATTAGAGTCTTTTTTTTTGAGTTGGAGTCTCACTCGGTTTTCCAGACTGGAGTGCAGTGGCCGCTCCCGGCCACTGCAGCCTCGACTGCTGGGCTCTGGTGATCCTTCCGCGTCAGCCTTCCGAGTAGCCAGAATTACAGGCATGCACTACCACGCCCGGCTGATTTTTTGATTTATTGTAGAGTTGAGGTCTCGCTGCCCAGGCGCGTCTCGAAACCGCGGGCTCAGGCAATCCACTCACCTCAGCCTCCCAAAGGCGCGGGATTACAGGCTGAGCCACCGAGCCCAGCTAAATTAGGGTCTTTAGGAGAAGAAAGGTTACAGACTTCAGATGACTGAGGTATGTGTGGAGTTGCATGCTAATAAAGATGAAACTACATCTTGTGAGTCACATAGTTCATAAACTTCTGTGAAGACTTTCCAGGAAGAAAACGCGCACAGACCTATTTTAACATATTTCTCTTGAGGACACATGTCCTAGCCCTGACTGATTTGGCGAGCTTCCATATTGAGAGGAGAAGTTACTGATTTTAACCTTCAGTTCATTTGTCTTCTTTTTCTTTCTGTTCCACTGCATGGGAAATCAGAGACCAGTCTTTTCTTCTCAAATTAACTCAGTGAAGCAAGGTCATAGTTTTAGGGGTGCATTTAAGAATATATTCATTCATTTCTTTTTCTATTTATTGGAGGGAGTATAAAAAATATAGACAAACAGGTAATTTTCTACTGATTATGCAACTGACAGTAATTCTCATGAAATCCTAGGGAGTAGGGCACGACAGTATGCTTCACTCCTCAAGAAGAAGCTGCTGTTTTGACCCCCTAGCACCAGAAACACCACATCTCAAAACTCTGTACACACTCGGAGCGTAGGTCATTCAAACCACCCCATGAGTGTTTACACTACAGATGCTAACTTTGTTTTCACTGGTCCCACTCATGTCTCAAACACCAGAGCCACACACACGGCAAACTAGTTCACACTCCATACTCTGGAGCCAAGACCTCATTAGAAGGATTCTAGCAAGCATCCCAGCCAAAGACTGCAAGAGCCCTAGCCACCACTGCAGGTACCCAAAGTTTTACCACCGAGGATCCCTGTAATCTTTGTTAACACTGACTTCAGCTAACAAGGCTACATGAACACTCTGCTTTTCTACCATAACTGAAGCCAAAACTTGGGAAACTCATTTAACCAGTACCCTCATACTTGCCCATAGGGTAAGTGCTTTTCCCTTTGAAACCAGATTATAAATTCTGGAAGAGGTGACTTTTTATCCAATAAGCAAACTTCCATGTAAGACAACAGGAAGCAAACAAACAATAACAACAATAACAACAATAACAACAACAAAAAAACATAAGAACACATTATCATAAAAAGAACACAATAATTTTCCAGCAGCTGACACCAGAGATAAGGAACTCTATATACTGTCCGACAAGAATTGAAAATAACAGCTTTAAAGAAGCTCAGTGAAATTCAAGAAAACACATAGAAGCAACTCAACAAAAAATCAGATAAACAATTAAAAAATGAGAAATTTAACAGAGAAGCTGAAATCATTTTTAAAAGTCACGAGTGGAAGAAAAAAATAAATAAAATGAAAAATGCAGTAGAGAGCATGAACAACAGACTTGATCAAGCACAATAATCTGTGAACTCAAAGATAGTTTATTTAAATATATAATATCAGAAGAAAATAAAGAAAAAACAGTATATATAAAGAAGCCCACAGAATTTATGGGACAGCATCATGACTGTTAACTTCCACATTAAAGAAATTAAAAAACAAAAACAGAGTGACTGAATAGACAAAAAACAAACTATACAATAACTAATAGAAACTAATATTTAAAAAGACACACATAAACTTAAAATGAAAGAATGGAAAAAGATATTCCATTAAAATTGATAACAAAATAGCACAGGGGTACCTATGTTATATCAGATAAAATAGACTTTAGGCCAAAACTATAAAAAGAGACAAAGGATGTCATCATATAATGAAAATAGGTCAATTCATCAAAAGGATATAGCAAATCTAAATATATATGCAACCCACTTTGAAGAACCTAAACATATAAAGTAAATATTAATAAATGTAAAGAGAGAGATAAATGAAAATAAAATATTGCTGGGGAACTTCAACACTTTCTTTTTAAGTTCAACAAATCTGTTATCAATTGAACAGGTAGACAAAATAAATAAATATTTAGAAGTCTAGAACAAAACTATTAATGAACTTAACCTAACAAAAGTAGAATATATATAAATTTGTATTTAAAGGTATGGGGTACAATTCAGGATTAGGCATACAAATGGTCATTGTACATGTGAAGTTTGGACTTCACTTTGGTTCCCAAATGCTTTCCATTTCAGCACTTACCACAATGAAATAATTATTCAGACTGTAAATTAATTTTAAAAATGGGAAAGGACTGCATTTAAAATCAAATGAGCCTATAGGCATTTAGAGAATATTCTATTCAACAGCAATATAATTCAAATTTTTCTCAAGTACACATAAAACTTTCTCCAGGATAGTCATATCCTAGACCACAAAACATGGTGATTAGATTCAAGGATTAAATCATCTCAAGTATCCTTTCTGATCACAATAGTATGAAACTATAAGTAAAAACAAAACAAACAAAACACAAGAAAAACCAAGAAATTTTGGAATTCACAAATATGTAGAAATTAAACAAATGCTTCTGAACAACCAATAGGTCAAAGAAGAATTACAATAGCAAATTAAAATATATTTTGAGACAAATCTAAATAAAAACAAAACATATTACAAGCAATAAAATTCAACAAAAGTAGTTCTAGAAAAGAAATTTACAGTAATAAATGCCTACATCAAAAAAGAACAAACTAAGGCCAAAGGTAGTAGAAGACAGAAAATAATACATATTAGAGCAAAACTTAATAAAATAAAAATTAGAAAAAAAGTTCAAAAAAAACAGTTTTTTGAAAAGATACACAAAATTAAAAAATTCTTAGGCTAAAAGAAAATAAAGTAGACTAACAAAAATGATAAAATACAGACAGAATTGAGAAAAAAATGAAAAAAGAGGTTTTATAACATGATATCACAGAAATGCATACAATTATAAGAGCGCACTATAATAGGCCAGGCTCGATTGCTCAACCTGTAATCCCAGTACTTTGAAAGGCCAAAGCGAGTGGATTGCCTGAGCCTGTGGATTTGAAAGCAGCCCAGGAAACTTGGTGAGACCTCGTCTCTACAATTAAAAACAAACAAATAAAAATAGCCAGGTGTGGTAGTGCACGTCTGTAGTTTTGGCTACTCAGAAGACTGAGGCGAAAGGATCACTAGAGCCCAGAAGGTTGATGCTGGAGTAGCCATGAGTGTGCATGCCACTGTACCCCAGGCTGGGTGAAGGAGTGAGACTCCAACTCAAAAACATAAAAATAAAAAAAAATAAAAGCACACTATACACTATCATATACCTTTCATTTGAACAATCTAAAATAAATAGAAAAATTTCTAGTAAAACATAAACTTACAAGGTTGAATTATGAAGAAATAGAAAATCAGAAGAGACCAATATTGAGTAGGAGATTGATTCAATAATTTAAAATTTCTCACCAAAGAAAAATCCAGGACCTAATCCCTTCATTAGTGAATTCTACCAGAAATTTAAAGAACTAGTATCAATTCTTCTCAAAGTTTTCAAAAAATTTTACAACAATTTAAGGCAATAAACTTCCAAACTCATTTTATGAGGCTAATATTATCCAAACACCAAAGCCATTTGAGGACATTGTAAAGAAAGAAAATTGCAGACCAATATCTCTTATGAACATCAATACCAAAAAATTCCAACAAACTATTAGCAAGGTAAATTTGATAGCATATTAAAATAATCATATACCACACATAGACAAAGATGCTCATGCTTTGATCAAGTGAGATTTATCCCTGTGTTGCAAGGATGATTCAACATATGCCAATCAATAATATTATAAACCACATTAACAGAATGAAGGGAAAAATAATATGATTATTTCAATATATACAAAAACAATTTGACAAAAGTAAAAATCCTTTTATAATAAAAAAATCTCTAAACAAATTATACATAGAAGGAAAGTACATAACCACAGAAGAGGTCATATATCCCAAGACCACAGCTAAGGTGATACTCAATGGTGAATAGTTGGAAGTATTGCCTATCGTCAGGAAGAAGATAAGGATGATCATCTTGGCACTTCTCTTCAACATAGTAACAAAAGTACTTGCTAGAACAATTAGGAAAGGGAAAAAAATATAACAAGAAGGGAAAAGTAAAATTGTCTTTTCTTGCAGTTGATATAATCTTACATATAAAAAAATTATAAGGAAACCAAAAGAAAAAGGAGAGAACTAGTAAACATGTTCAACACAAAATAATTAACAGCATTCTTTACACTAACAAGTTACTTGAAAAATAAATTAAGAAATAAAATCCATTTACAATATTATTAAAAAGAATAAAGTACTTAAGAATAAATTTAACCTAGGAGGGAAATATCTGCACACTGAAAAATACAAACCATTGATTAAAAAAATGGAAGACTACACAAATAAATAGAAAGATATCTCATGCTCAAGAACTGGGAGAATTAATAATGTCAAAATGCCCACATTCTTCAAAATAATCTGCAGATTTAATACAATCCCTCTAAAAAATCCAAGAATATTTTCCACTAAATAGAAAATAAGATAGTTTTTATGAAGCCACAAAAGATAGAATAGCCAAAGTGATCTTTAGCAGAATAAACAAAGCTGGAGACATCACACTACCTGACGTCAAAATTGGCTACAAAGGAAATAGTAATTAAAAAATAGCATAAAAACAGATGCATAAAAGCATGAAACAAAGCAAAAAATTCAGTCATAAATCTGTGCATTTTTGGTAAGTAGATTTTTTTTTTGAGTTGGAGTCTCACTCTGTCATCCAGACTGGAGTGCAGTGTCACGCTCCCAGTCACCACAACCTTGCCCTGCTGGGCTCTGGTGATCCTTCCGCCTCAGCCTTCCAAGTAGCTGGCACTACAGACATGAACAACAACACCCAGCTGATTTTTGATTTATTGTAGAGATGAGGTCTCCCCAAGTTACCTGGATGGGTCTCAAACCTGGGGGCTCAGGCAATCCACTCACCTCAGCCTCCCAAAGTGCTGGATTACAGCTGAGCCACAGAGCCTGGCTGGTAAGTAGATTTTTAACTAGGATAACTACAACACACTTGGGGAAAGAACAGTGCTCTTAATAGATTTTGCTTGAAAAACTCGATATCCAAATGTAGAAAAATGGAGAATATTATCTCACACCCTATACAAATATCAACTCAAAATGCATTAAAGACTTAATGTGTAAGAACTAAATATTGAAACTACTAGACAAAAATATAGATGGAAATCTCCATGATATTGTTTTGTACCATTATCCTTTGGTGAGAACCCCAAACCACAGGCAACAAAGAGAAAAATTATAAGTGAGATTAGATCCATTAAAAAGTTTCAGCACATCAAAAGAACAACCAGGAGTGAAGAGGAAAACTATAGAATGGCAGAAAGTATTTGAAAATCATGCATCTTAAGAGGCATATCATATCCAAAACATATAAGGAACTCAAACTTAACACCAAGAAAGCAAAAAACCCAATTAAAAAATGGACAAAGAATGTGAACAGGCATTTTTAAAAGAACTCATACAGTTGGCCAACAGGTAGATGATGAACATCATCAATTATCAGGGAAATGCAAATTAAAACCTCAAGGAGATATCACTTCATAACTATTAGATTGCCTGTTATTTATAAGATAAAATAACAAATACTGGTGAACATGTGGAGAAAAGAGAACACTTGCAAATTATTGTTGGGAATGTAAATTAGTATAGTCATTGTGTAGAACAGTGTGGTGGCTCTTCAAAACTAAAAACAGAACTGCCATGTCAGTTCTGAGTCCAAAATTCCACTACTGAGGTCTAAAAAAGATACTGAACTTCCATATTTATTACAGCACTACAAGGTTTCCACTGCTAAGTGTTCTCAAACCCATCGGCTTCAGTGTGTCAGTTAGCATTATTGTAAGAATCTGCATTTGGCTTCAGTTATCTTATTTATTTACTTTTTTAAAGATTTTTAAAAAGTATTTGCCCATTTAATGATGGGTGATTTACATGAGGAACCTGCCCACACCATGCTGTGTTCAGCGGTTTTTGACCAGAAATAGTATGGCCCCCATTCTCCATCCTTCCTATTCAGCCAATTTAACCCCGAGTGATTCCCCCCCCATGAAAAAAGTTCTTAAAGGGAAACGTTTTGCCAATGTGGAAGAGGTGAAACAAAAAACATCAGAAGCACTAACATAAATCATTATTGACGAGTTCAAAACTGTTTTGAGCAGAGGAAAAAGCATTTTGATAGGTGTATTACATCAAATGGAGAGTAGTTTAAAGGTGACTGAAGTTTGAACCAGTAAGAACAAATATGCTTTTTTTATAAATACATTTTGGAGGTGTTTGGGATCCCTCTTGTAACCACAGTAGCCAAAATATGGAAGCAACTTATGTGTTCAAAAATAGATAGATGGATCAATAAAATGTGGTAGATATATACAGCAGTACTATCTGGTCTTTAAAGGAAAAGAATTTTTTTTTATTTATGACAACATGCATAAACCTGGAGGCCATTATGTTTGGTGAAATAAGCCAGGCACAGAAGTACAAATACTGCATTATCTCACATACTTGTGAAATCTAGAAAAGTCAAATTCATAGATACATAAAGTAGAATAGTAGTTACCAGTGGCTGGGACAGGGGTATTGAGAAAATGTTGGTTAAATTATACAAAATTTCAATTAGGAGGAGTAAGTTTAAGAGACCTACATCATGAGGATTATAGGTAATAACAATATATTGTATACTTAAAAACTGCTAAGAAAGTATATTTTAGAGGCGGGCTCAGTGGCTCAGCCTGTAATCCCGTGCCTTTGGGAGGCTGAGGTGAGTGGGTTGCCTGAGCCCGCAGGTTTGAGACCCGCCTTGGCAGCAAGACCTCATCTGTACAATCAATCAAAAAAATCAGCCGGGCGTGGTAGCACACACCTGTAATTCTGGCTACTTGGAAGGCTGAGGCGGAAGGATGGCCGGAGCCCAGCAGGTCAAGGCTGCAGTGGCCGGGAGCAGTCACTGCACTCCAGTCTGGGCGACAGAGTGAGACTCCAACTCAAAAAAAAAAAAAAAAAAGTATATTTTAAGGGATTTTGCCATAAAACAAAAAGGAGATAAATATATGAGGTAATGCATAGATTCATTTGGCTTGCTTGATTTAGCCATTTCATAATATACATGTATCAAAACATCATATAGTGTAGTGTGGATGTATACAATTTTGTTAATAAAAATAAATAAATAATAAAAATACAACTATCATATCACAAACCAACTTACAATGTGTTAAATATAATTATCCATGAAAATAATATAGAAACATAGTAAATATCCTACCAAACTCAGAAATTAATGTTTAATGTTTGAAAGTTTGGTTTTTTAAAGTTTGTATAACAATCAGGATCAACTAGAACTTTTGCATTACTCCAGGAAGGTATAATTAGCATAATGACTTTGAAAAAATATTTGACAACTAAACAAGGAATAGATAAACATTTAAGAAAAATGAGTGTGCTTATCTACTTTTAATCACACACCAGACTCTTCATAGTAGCTTTTTTCATAATAGCCAAATGTTAAATATAAAAAATATTTATGAATATCTTGTGCTATATCCATTGAATCAAGACTGTTCAACAATAAAAAACAGCAACTACTGCTCCTTATGAAAGTTTGGGTGAAATTTTTGGTTATTTCTGGAAATTGACAGAATATAAACTACAGGTACCTTAAGGGATACTGAATTTTTTCCATCTTAATCTGGGTGGTGGTTATGTTTGTATGTACACACAAAAAAGCTTACACTAAGATTGGGGCACTTTTGCAGTTAACATATAGATGTTATGCATCAGAAAAAAAATCAACTATATGCAATCTAAAATGTGAAGTTGTACTAAAAATTTTTGTACAAAATGCTCAGTTGATACCAAGGTTAATCTCAAAAGAATAAGCTTATTTCTGTGATTTATTTGCTGATATATGACTTCTTAGAGCAGAAGACATGTTGTGTGGAATGTCATTATGGTAGATAAGACATTTTGTAAGTCCATGGATGGTAGTTTTGGCAAATTCGTGCTCAGAGTAAGACCATTCCAGTAAAAACAAAGTTTACTAAATTACTGGCAAACTAGAAAAACCAGAGTTAAACAAGGATATTAAAAAAAAAAAAAAAGCTGATATCAGGTGTAAGAAACAAAATGGTGATTCATTTTCAAAATGGCGATTTGTTATCTGACTTCCTGGTTCTTCCTTCTTTCCTGGCAGGCTTTCTCTTTGGCAGACTTCTTTGAAGAGCATTGAGACCCAATCAGAATCTAGAAACATGTATTTTACCGTATTTGTGTAGAAACTGCTTGTTTTACCTTATTTGTACAAAATCATTGCTTAGGTGACATCTGGGAAAGTGATATAACCTCTGAAGTACTCAGCCAATGAGGAACCAGGGGACAGATTTGCACTTTAGGGAATAAATATGCTGACTGTGAACGTCTTGGTATGCCTGCTCACCCAAGAAGCATGCATTCTTGCAAGAATGAGACTAAAAGAGCTGCTTCACTCCCCTGATCTCTGAGTCTCCATGTCGTACTTTGACAATGAAACTGGGAAGGATCAATTCCACCTCCCACATGGGGAAGACAAATGGTACAGGTATGTTATGGGAAAACTAAGAGAGTCACTAAAAAACAACAATAACAAAGTGTATCAACAAATACTCATGGTATCAGAATTAACATAGCTATCAGGTACATAAAAAGAAATATTCACTTCCTTCCAAAATGGAAGTGGTCCAATGAATTCAACTTGCCACTAGAGAGCTGACTAGTCACTTGGGGAACTTGTCATAACAAATATTCATAGTTTTTTGCTGCTGACAGTTTAGGCACTCAGTGATGGCAGTTGCCAGATCTGCCTTGGTAAGCAGAAATCCCTGTTTCTGAGATCATACATAAGCTCCATCTCTGCCTCTGTAAGCACTTTGTTCATGAGTCCATTTTGATGACGAAAAGTGACTGGGAAAAGTGATGCACTGTCATAAAACAGATTGTTCTAGGTCTTTGATTATAAAAATTCTCCTCTACTGAGGTCACCCTTTGGTGAACAATCACATGGAACACAGATATTCTCACAATTTTGTCCATTCCTAGATACCTATCTACATATTTGTACACCAAATTATCATGTTACCAATTTTCCAATGTTTCTTCCAAACCCCTGACTATCCAGCCATAACATTGGCCACAGACAGAGTCACATGGCTGGCAATTTCTTCTTCTAAGAAAAATAGACACTCAGAAACACTGCTCAAAGTACTGCCCTCTGAGAGGATTTTCTTTCACGACAGTCATTTAGGAATGTCCAAAAAAGGGGTGGTATTGCTGCCATTGTCCACCATCAGTCTGTGTCTAACATTGTATAGAACTACCCCCAAATTAGGTCACAGTCTGAACTGCCCATAATGAACTGGGTGCTTTGGACCCACCAGATCTTAAAATTGGGCTTGCACAGCAGCACAATATCATCAAATGGAAGTGATATATATATGATGAGGCCCAAACAGGCACTGAAGGCACAAGTCATTTACATAAAGAAGTGGCCTAAATGTCCATTGTCATCTCTCCTAATAGTCACCTTTTTCACCTAGCCTAAAGGTATGGCCTCATGAGGTGTTCCCTATGTGTTGTAAGAGGAAGAACAAACTGTGACCATAGTCAGGTGTTCAGTCACTACTAAGTCCCAATAGCAAGCCAAAAGCTGTTCCTCAAAAGGACAGTAGTTGTTCTTAAAGATGAAAGGGCCTTCCTTCATCGTCTGAACAATTAGTCACTTGCAGGCACTTACCAAATCCCCAAACAGCATTCCTTATCTGCCACTGACATTGCAAGCACTATCAGATCTGTTGAATTACATGTACAAAGGAGCAAAGCAGCTTGTATGGCTGGACCTGTAGTAGAACCTTCCCATTCAGGGCTCCACTCAAAAATGTTTGGGTAACTCAGCAAATGGGTTAGAAGAGTACACTCAAATGAATAATGTGTTGCTTCCAAAATGTAAAGACACCAACTAGGTGTTGTCTTTTTTTTTTAATTGGAAGAGGAGCTAGATGTATTAACATATGCTTCACTTTGCAAAGGATGCCTTAACATACTGCACGCTAGTTGATCTCTATAATTGTAACTAATGTAGAAGTATCCCAGTGTTTGTTGTATTTATCTCCCACCTTCTGTCAAATAAATGTCTTACCGGCAAGTCTAGATTAGTTGCTACTTCTAATGAAGTTCAATCATTGGAATTTTATCAATGTAACAGACCAGTGTGCTATCTTATGGGAGAGAAAGACTATCAAGATTTTGATAACAAAGTTATAGTGTGAACTGGAAAGTTAATATACTCCTAGATAGTTCACTAAAGAGGTGCTCTGACTTTGCCAATTGAATATAAACTGCTTTGGCTGGTTTTTACTAAGAAGTGTGATGAAGATATATTTTCTCTATCAATAGCTGCATGTCAGTTATTGGGATAGGTATTAATTTTATTATGCAATAAAGCCACATCTGGTACAGCAGATCTAATTGGAATCAGCACCTGATTAAGCTTATGATAATCCATTGACATTCTCCAATCCATCTGTCTTCTAAACAAGAGCGTTAAATGGGAATATAATGGGAATCACCACCCTACATCCTTCAAGTCTTTAATAGTGGCAGTAATTTTTGCAATTTCTTTAGAAATGCTTTTGTTTACAATTTTGCTGGAAGGAAGGAGTTCTAGTGACTTTCATTTGGCCTACCTCACCATGATAACCTTCACTTTTCAACTCAGAGTATCAATGTGGTCATTCTTCCTGTTGTTAATGGTGTCTATTTCACTTATAAATTCTAGAACTAGGAAATACCTACATAATTTATATGTAAATGTACTGGACTCATGTGTGACATACTTGAACTAAAACTTTGTTGTTTACCTAACTTCCCGTATGCCTTTAGTATGACTGGGGATCACAGTTACATTTTGGGTCTCCAGAATTAGTGTCAGTTAAAAGTCAGTATCCAATAATCCTTGAAAAATCTGATTATTTTTTTTCCTCAGTGCACACTGTTTCCTATAAACTCGATACATAGAAAATGTCATCTGTGTTATCATGAATCACAGTCTCAGATTAATCATAGTTGGGGAAAAAGTCATAGTTAGCTTTGGGTTTTGTGAGAGTATTGTGATTTATATACCAATGTCCTTATTGTTAGATTCTGGAAACACTGCACAAGTTTTCTTTTGAGAAATATTGTCTTACACGTAGCTTCAAAAATCCAAGCCTAGGTAGTTTACACACTGACCTGCAGTTTTGATTTTCTTGTTCCTAATCTATCACTCATGGAGAGGCAGTATAAACTTGGAAGGTGGCCGGGTCCGTTGGCTCAGCCTGTAATCCTGCACTTTGGGAGGCCAAGGTGAGTGAATTGCCTGAGCTCACGTGTTTGAGACCCGCCTGGGCAACTTGGCGAGGCCTCATCTCTATAATAAATCAGAAAATTTAGCCAGGTGTGGTGGCACACACCTGTAGTTCTAGCTACTTGGAAGGCTGGGGCGGAAGGATTGCCGGAGCCCAGTAGGTCAAGGCTGCGGTGGCTGGGAGTGGCTGTTGTACTCCTGTGGGTGACAGAGTGAGACTCCAACTCAAAAACAAACAAACAAACAAACAAATCTGGAAGGTCACAAAGGCTTCTGATGTTGTCCTCATGATATACTATATTTTCTACCCTTTATATTTCAGAATATCTGAGAAACCTTTTCCTGAAATGATCTATTTTTTCTGTTAATGTGACTTTCTGTGTTGAGCACCACTATGGATCGTCAAGCAAAGGGGGCAATACAAATACCTACATTTTTATTCTTGGAGTTAGAAAGGTTATTCTAAAGTTCCTAGGGGAAATCTTTAAACTGTAAGGAGGAAATTTTAGGTTCAACTTAATTTTAACATCAGAAAACATCACATTTGAACATCACAACAACTAAGGATCTAGGCATTATTGTTATCTCATTTTATAAATGAGGAAAGTAAAGATCAGGTATTTTAAGAAATTACCTTTGGTCTTTCCAAGTATAGATGGCTTCCTTATGCCTTATTGCTTCTAAGCAGAATGATAAGGGGATTACAGTAGAAGCACTGAAAGGCAAGAATACATCTTCAGGACATATTACAAATGAAGCTATCATTTTGTTGTGTTTTGTTTTCATGAAAAGGACTCTTTATGGCAATAACTCATTTGTTTTAGGATGTTGTCAGATTACCTCAGAAGAAAATTTCTGAAGATGCCCTTATTGAAAGTATGCTAGCTATGGCAAAGACTCCTAGATGTGACCAGCAAAAGCTTTTCTGTTTGCTTTAAAAAGTCAGATATTTCCCAGATTCTCTTACACTTGGACGTAGCCAGGTTACTGAGTTCTACCCATTGTAATGTGAGTAGAATTGACATGGAACATTTCTGGGCCAAATACATAAAAACTTCACATTACATATCTTTAGTCCTCCTTTTTTACATAAGAAATGATGCAGAGGAACATGGCAACCTTGGCAGCTATGTGCAAAAGCTGGGGGAACCCCAGGACCAAAGTATTCACAGGGAATTCCCAACTAATCAGAAATGCTCATTTCACCTGTACATATGTGAGAAAGTATGGGTCCCCATGAAAAGTTCTTACACAGTGAACTGTGGCCTAACTGCATGTGTAAACAGATTATAATCTATTCTTGTAACAAGTAGGTGAGTAACAATTCATGAAATGTTGTTTGTTCAGTTAAACCTTGTTAAATTTAATTTGTCTAGAATGTTAAAGTTTTTCTTTTTATCACTGGCAATGGACTCTTTATATTACTTTGTCTATTGAGAAGATTCAATAAATATTAGCTATCACTCTAAAAAAAAAAGTTCCTAGGGATAAATAACAATAGCCACAAAATCTCTAAAAGCAAAGAAAAGATAGACAATAGATGGTGATATTGTATATTATATTTAAGGAGACAATATAATTGATGCTGGCACAAGAACGAAAATATGGAATATGGATTAGAATGGAAATTATAAAAAGAGAGATATATATACACATAAATTGTTAAAATCACACTTCAAAATTTTTAGGGTAAGAATTATGTTTTTAATAAATAATTTTGAAACAACTGAAGACTCATTTTCAAAAAGATAGATTCATACTTCTATCATTCTTTAATTTTGGAAACATTAAATAAAAAAATAAACAAAAAACTGCTATACATTCAATACAAAAATGGTTATTACATTTCTTAAGACTAGTATATTATAAAGTGTGACTTGTATTTTCAAAAAGTTTAGAAGTACACTTAAAAGTAAATACATAAAATTTAAAGAAAAGAAAGATTGACATAACTCAAAGATTAACATAAACTCAAAAAGAAACCATCAAGAGAGTAGGGAGACAGCCCACAGAATGGGAAAAAAAAGATGAATATAAACTCAAATAACAACTTAGAAAATATTTGTAATTCATATCACAGAAAAATAAAAAGTGATTATTTATAAAAAATTGAACAGCTAGCTAACAAAAAGGGAACTAGTATAAAAATCAGAAAAACAAATTGTTCTTAAATATGATAAATGCAGTTCAAATACATTCATAATAATAAAATGAAAATTAAAATTGCACAGGGATGTCATTTATAATCTACCAAACAAGAAACATTTCAAAAAGGTTAACAACATCTTCAATGGCCAGAACAATGAATAGTAAATTCTTTAGAAGATTACAAATGGTTAACTAACATACCACATTCCTGTGAGAAACAATATGTAAGTATGTCACAAATTTACAAATACATTTTCTAATAATTCATTAGTTAAACATATAATATTGCATCAATAATATTTTCTTTTTTGCTTTAAAGATGTGTGGTACAATTCAGGACTAGTTATGCAGGTGGTCATCACACAGGTAAAGCTTTTTATGGCCAAAATCTTTGTTTTAAGTTCTTTCAGTGTTGCGTTTTATCTTTCTTGAGTTTTATTCACTCTTTCCATTTATTTCCTCTATCCCTGTTGTATTCTGGGGCCAGTCATTGGTGATTTCCATTGTTTGAGCTCTGTGGTCTACTTTTTTACATGTTATCTCTTTGGTATGCTGGGAATTACCTGTGTTCTTCCATTAATTTTCTTCTTTTATGACAGATCTTTTTCTTTTCTCTTTAGTTCCATTATTCAGTGGCAGTGGGAGGGGTTCTGACTTCTGATGTTTGCTCAGTCCTCTATTCTTCCATGATCAGGGCTCTGAATCTGTTCCATTTTGAAACAGGGTTGTGGTGGGGAGCTTTGCTGTCTCTTGTAGTTTTAAGAGTAGAATATGGTGGAGGAAATTATGATTTAGAAACTGCTGGCAAATCACAATGTTCATTGACTGAGGTATGGGCTTCCTGAAACCCACTTCTCACCATCACTCTATATGACAATGCAGTGGGTATGTGTGTGTACCCCCTGAGTCCAATATAAAGTAACAGCAATAAGAACAGAAAAGTAGAAAAAAATGGAATGAACAGAAATTAAAAATAACACAAAAAGTCAAAGGATAAAACAGTAACACACACACACACACACACACACACTCACTCACAAACACACACCCCAAAACAAGCAGGGGGGAAAAACACAACCCCCCACCCCCAGGAAAACTAAATATACAAACACTCAACAAAAAAGAAGAAGAAGAAGAAGAAGAAGAAGAAGAAGAAGAAGGAGGAGGAGGAGGAGGAGGAAAAAAAAGAGAAAAAAATGAAAGGGGAATGAAAATCAAGTCAAATCCTCACAGAAGCATTCACACACATATTAAACTAAAACAAGAGAAGAACAAAAAATAAAAACTGAAAGATTAACACTCAATCATTCACATACACCCATACACTCATAGAAAACAACAACAACAACAAAAACAAAAGAAGAAAAAAAGAAGTCAGAAAACAAACGACAAAAAGGTGGGGTATGCAAATCAAACCCTCCCATACACATTCATGTATGAAGAAAAAGAAAAAAATTAAAACAATTTCTGAACATTAAGTACTCTTTTGTGGCTGGTTCTGTAATTGTTCTTCTCTGTTGCTTACAGCTAAACCTGTCTGCTGTCTCCTGCAGGACTGCAGTCTCTTTAACAATCTTCCCAGTGCACAGCCCCAAATGGGGGGGGTATTTCTTATATATATATATATATTTGTTGTTGTTGTTGTTGTTGTTGTTTTTGTTGTTGTTGAGTTGGAGTCTCACTCTGTCACCCAGACTGGAGTGCAGTGGCTGCTTCCGGCCACCGCAGCCTCACCTGCTGGGCTCCGACGATCCTTCCGCCTCAGCCTTCCAAGTAGCCAGAATTACAGGCATGCACTACCATGCCCAGCTGATTTTTGATTTATTGTAGAGATGAGGTCTCACTGCCCAGGCGGGTCTTGAACCCACGGGCTCAGGCAATCCACTCACCTCAGCCTCCCAAAGGCATGGGATTACAGGCTGAGCCACCGAGCCCGGCTTCTTATATTTTTAAAAAAGTGATATGTGTTAAGGTATGACAGGGTGAGGGTGGAGATGGATGGAGCAGGAGAGGCACAGGGATAGAGGGGCACAGCACCACCAGAGCCGGCAAGCTGGAAGTGCTGCTCTGGCAACCCAGAGATCCGAGTAGATTGCAAAGAATTGCAACACATAGAGGTGAGAGAAGAAAAGATTTATTCAAGAAAAGTTCACCCCTCACAGACAGGGAGTGAGCCTACACTCTAGGTGAGTGTGGCCTCCTAGCTCCCCGAGTCTTGGCTTAAATCCTTGGAGATGTTGCTCGTGACTGCATGTGACTGCACGTGACTGCCCGTGACTTTCTTATTGACCACTTGTGGATGTCTTGGAGATCCTGTGACACAGAGACCCATTAATATCCACCCACATTATCATAGCCCCTAAAGGACGTGACAAGGATTCCAATTCTCCTGTATCTTCCTGAATGACATTCCTTGGAGCTAATGGAGTGTGCACTTCCTCTTTATCTCCTAGGCATTCCCAGTAGGTAGGTTCAGGGGGATCCTTGACTTTCCTGTAGATAGGGCCTGTTCTATTGGAAGATTAAGTCCCCACCCACTCCCCTTCTGGGTGGGTCATAACTTTTGTAATTACAAGTTTCATGACTTTTACAGTCCTTGACCAATGCATGATGTCTTATACCTTGTAAATTCCCTTTACTCTAGGCAAGCTTGATTGACACTATGAGATACCTGACACCAGGAAGTCTGTTCCTAAAAAGACAAAATCGGCAAAGTTAATTTTACTTAAAGTGTGCATTTCTCCAAAAGCATAGCTTCTACTTTCTCATCATTGTGTCAGGATTTAAGAACAATATGAAAAATGGCTTCCCACTCTCGGTCTGTCCTTTCAATATGATAACAGAAAGAAAAAGTAGTATCTGAAAGATTTTTAAAAAGGATTATAATCAGAAGTCAGGAAGATGACTGCTGAGGCAATCAGACTATGTATGAGTCCTAGTGTGAGTGAGTGACTGGGAAATTTTGTGTACATGTCAGTGAGTAAGTAGGCACGTGAGTGGATGACTGAGTGAGGGCTTGGGAGCAAGTGTCCAGAGCTCTCCTGCTGAAGCAGATGGGGCTGCAGCTTCTTAACTTGGACCCTAGTGATTCCCAGGATGTAGAAGCAGAGCACCAGTCTTTTCCTCTTTTTTTTAATCAACAAAGTCTTTCCTAAGAAGAAGCTGCTGGGAGAGACTGACTGAGTGGGGCCTCATGGGCAAGTGATCAGAGGTCTTTCCTGGTGAAGTGGCTGGGCCACAGCTGCTTTGCTTGGTCCCTAGTGTCTTTTACAAAAAACCTACATAGGTCATCCTGGGAAAAAGCTGCTGGGAGAGGCTGACTGAGTGGGGGCTTGTGAGTGAGTGGCCTGGGCTCTCCTGGTAAAGTAGCTGGTGCTACAACTGCTTTGCTTGGTCCCTAGTGCTTCACAGGCCACAGAAACTGAGCACCATTTTTTTTTAAACCAACAAAGGCCTTCCTGGGAAGAAGCTGCCAGGAGAGACTACTGGCACAGGGCTCTGATTCACCACTGTAGTGGGAGAGACTGCTGGCTTCAGGCTCTGCCTCATCACTGTAGTGCCTAGCTGGACACTGGCAGAAGGGTTGTGGAGGGAGCCCAGAGGCAGAGCCCCATTGGAGAAGGTAAAAGAGGCACCCTGCCACCATCTTGAAAATATGGCAGTAAAGTGCTCTGGCTTGATCACCATGGAGCAACAGACCCAATCTCTGTGACTGGTGGATTAACTATTCAGTTAATCATGATCATTAACTACTGGTTGATCATGACCCAGAGGGAATATCCTGAATACACAAACTCCAGAGGGACAGGATGAGTGCTGAGTCTCAGACATGGCACCCCTACTCTGATCTAGCTTTGGGACAAAGGGTATAGCCAGAAAAGGACAAGGAAGACCTTCAAAGAGATCAGTGGTGAGCCTGAGGCTGACCAAAACACCTCCTCCCCAGAAACACTCTGAACATCAGACCCACATGGCTGTGACATGACTGATAGGGACAAACCAGGTGGAGGCTGGACATCAGCCACAATAGGAGGACTTCACTCCAGGATAAGCCTGGTTGGGACATCCCATGCCAGTAGCTGGGGAAGAGACAATCCCACATTTTCCCACTGGAGGGAATCTTCCTGACCACACTAGAGTGAGAGGAAAGGACTGATGCTCCACCCACCTCTAATGTCCCCTCCTTCTTCCCTGGGTTGGTCACTGGGGAGATAGTGAATGAGGCTGAAGCTCTGTAGAAGACAGCGGAGAAACAGATGAGAGGAACAATTACAGACCCTGCCACAAGATGGCAGGTTTTAGTTTTTGTTTTTTTTGTGTGTCTGTTAGTTTTTAAGCTTTTCTTATATTTTTCCTTTCTGCATGAATGTGCTCTGAACAATCTGCATCCCCCCCTTTTCTTCTTCTTTTGTTTTTTGTTTGTGTGTGTTAATGATTAGAGTGTTCATCTTTCAGGGTTTTTTTGTTGGTTTGTTTTTACACTTTTATTCTTCTCTTTTTTTAGTTGAATGTGTGTGTGAATAATATATGTGTGAGAGTTCAAATTGAATTCCTTCTTTTCTTCTTTCTTTCTCTTCTTATTTTCCTCATTTTGTGTTGACTGTGTGAGTATATTTGCTTTTCCTGTCTTTTTTGTTTTGGTTTCTGCTTTCATTGTTCTGTGTTTTCATACTTTTAAAAATTTTCTTTATTTTTTTGTCTTATTATTTCATTCTACTCTTCTCTGTTCTCCTCATTGCTGTTACTGTAACTTGGAATCAGGGGTACACAAATGTACCCATTGTATCATCACATAGAGTGGTGATGGGGAATGGGTCTCAGGGAACCCATACCACGATCAGTAAACATTGGGATTTGCAAGAAGTTTCTGAATCTTAGTTCTCCATTCTCCACTTTATTCAACTCTCAGAACTACAAGAGAAAGCAAAGCTACCCACCAACAGTCCTATTTCAAAATAGAACAAATCCAGAGCCCCGATCAGGGAAGAATAGAGGGCTGAGCAAACATCAGAAGTCAAAGCCCCTCTCAATGCTGCTCAATAATGGAATTAAAGAGAAAAGAAAGAGATCTGTCACAAATGAGGAAAAATCAGTGAAAGACTACAGGTAATTTCCAGTGTAACAAAGAGAAAATGCCTGAAAAATCAGACCTCAGAGCCCAAACAATGGAAATCGCTGATGACTGAGTCTGGAATACAACAGGGATTAGGGAATGAATGGAAAGAGTGATTAAGACTCAAGAAATACAAGATACAACACTGAAAGAACTAGAAACAAAAATTTTGACCATAAAAACTTCAGCCAGGAAATAAATAACAAGATGACAAAGATGGAAAGCAGTAATAATCAGGGAGAAGCAAGAATCTCAGAGTTTGAAGATCAAAACATGAAACTGACCTGATCTGTAAAAACAAAGAAAGAAAATTCAGAAAGCAAGAACAAAGCTTTCAAGAGATGTGTGATTATATCGAGGCCAAGACTACACTTGATTTTTATCCCAGAAGAAGAAAGGGAAATGGAAAACTCCTTGAAACAAGTACTCCAGGAGGTTAGCCAAGAAAATCTTCATGTAACAAGAGTTGTGACCATCCAAACACAAGAGGTACAGAGAACCCCCACAAGACAGCAAATGAGAAGACCAACCCTTAGACACATAGTAATTTGCTTACACAAAGTAGGCACACAAAAAAATTCCTAAAGTCAGAGAGAAAGAAAGGTCAGACTACCTACCAGGGAAAACCAGTCAGAATAGCAGCAGACCTACTGGCAGAAACACTACAAGGTAGAAGGAACTGCAGTCCAATATTCAATATCTTCAAAGTTAAACAATTTCAACCAAGAATTTCCTACCCAGCCAAGCTTAGCATCACCAGTAATGGAGAATTAAAATTCTTCACATCCAATCCCTAAGACATCCAATCCCTAAGAGATTATGCAACTTCCAGATCAGCTCTATAGGAGATGCTTAAAAAGGTATTAAGCACAGAAAAAAAGAAAAATAATAATGACCACACACTTCCCAAGAGAACAGCAGAACACAGAATCAAAAGAAAATATGTTGCAACAGCAAATTCAAAAATACACACATACATCAACCCAAAAGCTAAAAGAAAACAAACAAACAAACAAAAAACTTTTTAAGACCTCATGACAGGGATAAACAATCACATTTCAATAATCAGTCTGAATGTAAATGGACCAAATGCACCACTGAAAAAGACACAGAATAGCAAACTGGATAAAAAACCATGACCAATTATTTACTGCATCCTGGAGGCTTGTCTCACAACAAGGGACACACAGAGACTCAAAGTTAGAGGATGGAAAATGAGTTTCCAGGCAAATAGATCACAAAAGAGGCCAGAGTTGTGATCTTAATATCAGACAAAACAACCTTTAAGCTATCCAAAATTTTAAAAGATTTGAAAGGGTACTACATAATAATAAAAGGTTCAATCCATCAAAAAAAAATTATCCTAAACATATATGCACCAACATAGGAGCACCAGTATTTATGAAACAGCTGCTAAATAAACTAAATAAAGATATTGACTTTAACACTTTTATAGCTGGGAACTCAAACACACAACTAACAACCCTAGATAGATCATCAAGGCTAAAATCAACAAAGAGATCTAGAACTTCAAATTGACACTTGACAAAGTGGATTTAATAGATAACTACAGAATATTCCATCCAACAACCATAGAATATACATTCTAATCACCACCACATGGAACATACTCCAAGATCAATACATCCTCACCCATAAATCAAGCATAAACATATTTCATAAGATTGAAATATTGCCATGCACCTTCTCAGACCACAGTGGAATAAAAATAAATATTAACACCAACAAAATTTCCCCCAAACCCACAATGACATGAACACTAAACAGCATGATGCTGAATGATTACTGCTCAACACCAAAATAAAAACAGAAATTAAAAGATTTCTGGAAGCAAATGAACATTAAGAAACATCTTACCAAAACCTCTGGGATGCTATGAAATCAGTTCTAAGAGGGGAATTAATATCTCTATGAACACACATCAAGAAAATGTAAATATCATAAAATAACAGCCTAAAAATCACCTAAGCATAGTGGAAAGACAAGACCACCAAAAGTCTTACTTTAGCAGAAGATTCCAGGTCACCAAAGTAAAAGTCCAAATAAGGTACAAAGATGAAAAAATTATCGTAGAAAAAAATCAACAAAACAAAAAGGTGGTTCTTTGAAAGATTTAACAGGGGGAAATGGTTCCAATTTTTGTCTGTTTAGGAGTATGCTGTCTGTGGGTTTCGCGTTTTTGCTATTTTGAGGTATATTCCATGTATGTCTAGATATTCGAGGGTTTTGATCAGAAGGGGTGCTGGATTATATCAAAAGCTTTTTCTGCATCTAATGATATAATCATGTGGTTTTTGCTTTGACGTCTGTTGATATATTTAATCACATTTATGATCTTGTAAATGTTGAACCAGCCTTGTGTCCCAGAAATGAAGCCTATTTGGTCATGATGGATGATTTTTGAGATGTGTTTTTGAATCCAGTTTGCTAGGATCTTTTGCCATTAAGAAAGCAGGAAGACAGCCCACAGACTGGGTAAAAGTATTTGCCAACTCCATGTCTGACAAAGGTCTA
The DNA here is from genome assembly GCF_000164805.1 of Carlito syrichta. Classification (NCBI taxonomy): domain Eukaryota; kingdom Metazoa; phylum Chordata; class Mammalia; order Primates; family Tarsiidae; genus Carlito; species Carlito syrichta. The sequence goes on along the minus strand of NW_007259939.1, from coordinate 285,020 downwards.
ACATCTAGGATCTACAAGGAACTCAAACGTACTGAAAAGAAAAGAAAAAAAACAACCTCATTACAAAGTGGACAAAATATATGAATAGACACTTCTCAAAAGAAGATATATGAGTGGCCAATAGATACATGAAGAAATGTTCAACCTCACTAGTCATTAAGGAGATGCAAATTAAAACTATACTGAGATATCACCTAACTCCAGTCAGAATGGCCATTATCAATAACTCAAAAAATTGACAGACGCTGGAGAAGATGTGGTATAAAGGGAAAATTTCTACAGTGTTGATGGGAGTGTAAACTAGTCAGCCTCTGTGGAAATCAGTGTGGCAATTCCTAAAGGCTCTAAAAATTGCCTTCCATATGACCCTGCAATCCCCCTACTGGGAGTATACCCTGAAGAACTCAAATCACTGTATAAAAAATATACCTGCACACATATGTTTATTGCAGTATTGTTCACAATAGCAAGATCATGGAACCAACCATGCTGTCCATCAAAAGAGAACTGGATTAAAAAAAGTGGTACATATACACAATGGAATATTATGCAGCCATAAAAGGGAATAAAATTATGAATTTTGCAGCAACCTGGATGGAATTGGTGTTTATAATACTGAGTGATCTCTCACAGAAACAAAGATCTGAGTATCACATGTTCTCACTCATAAGTGGACCTTGAATAACTATCGTAATACTATAAGAAAAGGATTTACAGTGGTGGGAAACTGTGGGGGGGCAGGGAGGGGAAGGGAGGTGGGATTAATGGTAGGCAATATCTGTCTGGGGATGGGGGGCACACCTCATCAACAAGGGTTCCTGCACAGTGCATATTTGTATACCTAACCCTTAACTGTACCCCATAATTTTAAAATAAAAAATATGTTAAAAAAGATTTAACAAGATTATTGGACCCCTAGCCAGAATGACAAAGAAAAAGAAAAAGTCTAAATAAACACAATACAACTGATCCCAAAGAAATACAGAGGGTTATCAGAGATTACAATGCACACCTTTATGGACACAAACTTGATAGCCTAAATGAAATGGAGGACTTTCTGACATCACACAACCTCTCAAGGTTGAAAAAAGAATACATTGAGACACTAAACAGACCAACATGAAAACTGACTCCAGCATAAGAAAACTACCATGAAAAACACAAAAATCCTGGACCAGATGACTTTCCAGGAAAATTCTACAAAACATACAAGGAGGAGCTGATTCCAATCCTGTTGAAAGTATTCCAGAGAATTGAGAAAGATGGAATTCTCCCCAGATTATTTTACGAAGCTAACATCACACTGATACCCAGATCAGGTGAAGATCTAACAAAAAAAGAGAACTTACAGGCCAATATTCCTAATGAACATAGATGCAAAATTTCTCAACAAGATTCTAGCAAATCAGACCCAACAACACATATCAAAAATCATCCACCATGACCAAGTAAGCTTCATCTCCAGGATGCAGAGTTGGTCCAGCATCCCAAGACCATGAATGTAATTAAATACACCAACAGATATAAAAGCAAGAATCACATGATTATATCATTAAATGCAGAAAAAGCTTTTGAAAAAGTCTAGTGTGACTTCTTGATAAAAACTTACAAATGCCTAGGCATAGAAGGAACATAGTTCAAAATAGTAAGTACCATTTATGATAAATTTACAGCCAGCATATTGTTAAACAGACAGAAACTGGAAACATTTCCCCTGAAAACTGGAACAAGACAAGGCTGTCCACTCTCACCCTTCTTGCTCACCATTGTGTTGGAAGTCCTAGACTGAACAATTAGACAAGAGAAGGAAATCAGTGGTATCCAATTGGAAAAGAGAAAGATATCTCTTTTTGCTGATGATATGATCCTATACCTCAAGAATCCAAGAGAATCTGTCAAAAACCTGCTTGCATTGATAAAGGACTTTTGCAAAGTCTTGGGGTACAAAAAATGTGCAAAAGACAGTCACATTCTTATACACAAACAGCAAGCAGGCAGAGAACCAAATAAAAAAGCACAATCTCATTCAAATAGCCAAAAAATAAAAATTAAAAATGAAATACCTTGGCATATTTCAAACCAGAGAAGTGAAAGACCTTTACAATGAAAACTATGTAACACTGCACAAAGAAATCTAAGAAGACACAAACAAATGTAAAAGTATTCCATGCTTATGAATAGGAAGCTCAACATTGTTAAGATGTCCATCCTACCAAAGGCAATCTACAGGGTTAATGCTATGCCCACTAAATGATCAACATCTTTCTTCTCAGACAGACCTGAAAATGACAACACAGAAATTCATATGGAAACATAAATGACCATGAATAGCCAAAACAATCCTTAGCAAAAGAAACAAAGCAAGAGATATCACATTTCCAGACTTTAATCTTTACTATAAGACTATAATAATCAAAACAGCCTGGAATTGATACAAGAACAGGCATATGAACCAATGGAAGATGATAGAGGTTCCAGAAGAAAAACCTCAATTTCTCAACCAATTTACCTTTGATGAAGCTTCCAACAACAACAACTGGGGAGAGGAGAACCTATTTAGTAAATGGTGCTGGAAAAGCAGGCAGACTACATGCAGAAGATTGAAACAGGACCACTACCTATCATCATAAACAAAAATCAACTCCAAACAGAGCAGAGATCTAAACATAAACCTCAAACTACAAGTACCCTAGAAAATGAAGGAGACACCCTTATGGAAATTGGAATTGTCAACCAATTTCTGACCAAAACTCAAAGTGCCTATGTCATAAGAGATAGGATAGACAAGTGGGACCTTATCAAATTAAAAATCTTCTGCAATGCAAAAGAAATCATCAAGAGAGTAGGGAGACAGCACACAGAATGGAAAACAACATTTGCCAACTTCATATCTGACAAAGGCTTAACATCCAGAATCTACAAGGAACTCAAATGTGCCACAAAGAAAAAAACAAACAGCCCCATTGAAAAGTGGATGAAAGACATGAATAGACACTTCTCAAAAGAAGATATATGGGCAGCCAACAGACACATGAAAAAGTGCTCAGTCTCAGTAATCATCAGAGAAGTGAAAATCAAAACCATATTGAGATGCCAACTAACCAGAGTAAAAATGGCCATCATTAATAAAACATACAACAACAGATGCTAGCAAGGGTGCAGACAAAAAGGAACACTTCTACTCTGCTGGTGGGAATGCAAACTAGTCCAAGCTCTAGGGAAAATAGTGTGTCAATTTACTAAAGATTCAGAAATTGACCTTCTATATGACTCATCAATCCCCCTACTGAAAATATACTCAGAGAAACTCAACTTATTCTACAAAAAAGATAGTTACACACATGTTTATTGCAGCACTATTCACAATAGCAAAAACTGAAACCAACCATGCTGCCCATCAAAACTGGACTGGATAAAAAAAATTGGTACATATACACAACGGAATATTACTCAGCCATAAAGAAGAACAAACATATGAATTTCACAACAACTTGCATGGATTTAGAGTCTATCAAACTCAGGACTTCACAGCAACTTGCATGGATTTAGAGTCTATCAAACTCAGTGATCTATTCCAGAACCAAAGAACAGAGTACCACATGTTCTCACTTATAACCAGACCCTGAACAATTACCACAAAACTTTAAGAAAGGAATTGGTAGTAGTAGAATACTGCTGGTGTGGGTGGAAGGGGAACACAGCATCAGTAAGGGTATCTGATCTCAAATCAGGCTAAGTGGGTACCAAAAGGAGGCCCAAATTTTACCTAATCCTGATTTGTTCCTTACCTATTTAAAAATTTAAAAAGCTATTACAAATAAATATCAAATTCTGAATTTGTAAAAAAGTCAATCAGGGATAAGAATTATTTAAAGCCATTTAAAAATTTTAATTGAAAAATAAAAATTGTGTCTATTTTATAATGAGATGTTTTCATATATGTAAATAATGTAGACAGATTAATGAAGCTAATTAACATATCTATCACCTCAACTAATTATCATTATTTTTGCTGTGAGAACTGTTATAATTTACCCTTAACAATTTTCAAATATATAATACATTATTCACAGTTATGTCATCATGCTGTGTAACAGATCACTAAAATTTTTCTTCCAATCCAATTAAACCTTTGTAATCTTTATTCAATGTTATTCTTCCTCTATCCCCTCCAGCCTCTGGGAAACAGCACTCTGCTCTCTCATACTAAAAGTTTAAATTTTTTAGATTCCACATACAAGTCAAATCCTGTAGTGTTTGTTTTCCTCTACCTGACTTATTTCTGTTAGCATAATACCTTCCAAATTAATCTAAGTTGTTGCTAATGATAGAAATACCTTTTTTGTTTGTATTGTATTCCATCGTGTGCATTCACATTTTAAAAAACATTTTAATTTATTTTTAAATTGACAAATAAATATTGAATATATTTATTATGTACTACATGTTTTGAAATGTGTGTACCATGGGAGAAAGTATGACGGACAGTAGGGATTCCACTGTCATTTGACTGGCGATACTTTTGGATGGGTTAAACATGGTGAACCCAGTCAAGGTGTTCTGAATGCACAAGCTCTAGAAAGCCACTGCAGGTGCAAAATTCCAGGCGTCCCTTCCCTCGACCTGCACCAGACACACACAGAAAAGGAAAATCTGTTCAGAAAAGGAGAGGAGTGAGTAAATAATATACAATTTGCAGGTTCACCCCCCCAACAGTGTGTAAAATGGAGGAAACCCCGTCAGGATACAGTAGTGGGCTCCAGAGCCTGGTAGAACAGGGAGTGGTTCCTACACCGAGAAGGCCTGCCTATAGAGTGAATTAGACTAACACACCCTTTGCTGACATCCAGTAAAACAACAGACTGTGATATCTCTTGCAGAGCAGAGTGGGGTGTTGGAATCCAGCTGCTTATTAAAGGCAACATGTTTGGAAAGGTGAAACTCCTTCCATCCAGTGGGGATCTCTTTGAACACACAGCTACCAAAAAGACAGTCATGGGAATCTGGATGCCCCAACACCCTGCCCCAAGTTAGGAGTTCAGTTCATGCTGGGTGAGGCCAGGGAGTAATACTAGTATGCACTGGATTGATTAGTCCCCCCAACCTTCACCCCCCCACCCCACATCTCATCCCTCACATTCTTTATTCCTCCCACCCCCAACTCCAACCATTGACCATCAGTCACATGCAGCAGGGGACTGAGAAACTGGCCTGATCAGATGAAGAGAAAAATCTGCAGTGGCAAGAACTTGCCACAGGGTGGCGCTACTCCCTCCCTCAGTGAGTAAAGAGAGGTCTGAGACAAATGAAGAACAGAATAAACAACTCTCAGAATTTTAAAGAGACAGCACATGAAAAAGCAGACACCAGAGCACAAAAATGGGAAACCCTCCAGAATGCCTGTCCCAGTTGACAGCCACAGAAATCAGTGAATGAATGGCACAAGTGAGCAGGAGCCAAGAAAAAAATGAAACAAAACTCATAAAAATTGTACAGAAAGTACAAGTGGCGAGGGCCAACTTCAAAAAAGCCTCCCTGAAATAACAGAAATAAAGAGGTCCATAATCAAAATCAATAACAAAATAACAAGTATCAGGAACAGATTCAACTAAGCAGAGGAAAAGAATCTCAAATCTTGAAGACAAAAATATATGAAATTAACACAGTCTGTTAAACACATAGGAAAAAAATACTCGAAAGAAAAAAAAGGGAACAAAACCTCTGGTCAAAAGAACCAATATACACCTGATTGTGAAAAACAGAAAGAGAAAATGATTACACCATGGAACAAATGTTTCATGAGGTCATTCAAGATATCTTCTCCAATCTTGCTAGAGAGACAACCATCCAAGTGCAGCAGATTCAGAGAACACTGCAAGATATTACATGAGAAAACCATCACCAAGACATGGTGATCCACCTCCTAAAAGTAAGCATGGAAGAAAAAAATCTTTAAAGCAACAGGAGAGAAAAGCAAAAATATCTACCAGAGAAAATCCATTAGAATCATTCCAGATTTATCTGCAGAAAAAATGCAAGCCAGAAGAAAATAAAGTCCAATTTTTAATGTTTTTAATTGTTTTAAAGATAAGCCATTCCAACCAAGAATTTCATACCCAGCCAAGCTAAGTTTCATCAGCGAAGAAGAATTAAAATTACTCCAAGACATTTATTCCCTAAGAGAATATACAGAATATGCCTCCTTCAGATCAGACCTTTAGGAGACATGTAAGAAGGTGTTGAGCAAAGAAAATAAAAAAATATTAAAAAATTAAAATATAATGACCATGCACATAACAAAAGTATGGGCAAATACAGAATTAGCAGAGCACACAGAGCACCTGCAAAAATAAAAACCACACATATCTATAATAGCAAAAGTTAAAAGGAAACAAGGCCACTCAATAGGTGTCCTATGACAGAGATAGACTCTCACATATCAATAATCAACTTGAACATAAGTGCATTAAATGCATCACTGAAGAGACATAGAGCGGCAAATTGAATTTTAAATATGATCCAAAAATCTGCTGCCTCCAGAAAACTCACTTACCTGAAAAAGACACATGCAGACTCAAGATGGGAGGCTGAAAAACACCCTTTTAGATGAATGGAACACAGAAGAAAGCAGGAGTCGTGGTTTATTGGGTTTATACTAAATGATCAGCAACTATCAAGGTACTTAATTTCTAAATTAAAAAAAATTAAACAATAAAATAATATTAGGTGAAAAAACTTAAACACTGTCAGCTTTGTTAACACATTTGAACATTTTTTTTTAGAAAGCAGGATTTATTGAGACAACAGAAAAGTGCCCACAGTGGGAGGGGACCTGAAGGGGTTGCCCCATTTGAAATTTAAAGACAAAATTTGAAAACAGTATTTGTCATATAATATTTAAATATTTTAATAAGGCATTATCTTATTATGTTATTTCCTACACAACACTGACAATCACAAAATTCAGAATTGATACCTTATTGGAAAATAGCAAGTTTTAAAAGCTTTAACAGAGCTTGTAATATAATGAGAGAAATAATTAAAAAGATAGCTTTCTGAACAACTGAGCAGTTATAGATGTGTCAAGAAAAGTGTAAGAAATCAGCTGGATAAAAATTTTTAGCCAAGTATGATATGTCATTAAAAACATTTTCAGTTATAATAAACTTTACTCCTATAAGTAACATTTATAATGACTTAAAATATTAAGGTTGTTTTCAAAATTACTGATGGTATTTCAAATACAATTGTTAATATTTGAAATTCTATAAAAATAACATTTTTATTAAAATAATTTTTTATCTCCCAGTGTCATTGCTCTTGCAACAGTTGTGACTGATCATAAAAGTAGATTATAATCAACTTTAAAAAGTAGCACAAGATGTTTTCACAACTAATTTAATGATATAAAGTCAGTATTCATCAAGAATCTTAGTGAAAGACTCTAGGAATCTATTAATATTTCTAAGTGTGATAGTAAACAAAAAGTAGAGTAAACCCTTTATTGATTAATCAATTATGAAAATATGTGATGGCAGAATAATATCAAATATTGAACTAGACACACGAAAGTAAGAAGACTCTTGGGAGGTCAGGAAGGTGGAGGCCAAGCCAGTCAGACTATGTGAGTCCCAGTGTAAGGGAGTGAGTGTATGGAAAATTTTGTGTACATGCTGGCGAGCAAGTGGACATGTGAGTGGTTGACTGAGTGAGTGCCGGAAGCCGCAACCCCTAAAGAGGCAAAACGGAGGCCACCCGAAAAGGGGCCGGACGCCGACGGGGAGCAGAGCCCCAGCGGGAAGCGGCCAGGATGGAGGCAGAGCCCCCTGGACCCTATGAAGGGCTCCTGTGCCCTCAAGGGAAGGCGGCTCAGGCCTGAAGAACTCTTCCCTCGATAAACAAAACAGTTCGCTGGAGTGTGCAAGGACGTGGAATCAGCAGTAAACCTATGTACAGAAACCTAAAAAGGGCTCCACAGCAAAAATTCCCCCCCGAAGGGACAAGGGAATGTTTTACTACCCCCTTTCCCATGAAATCTTGCAACTTTTAGCTAAAAAGGAAAAACAAGTCCTTCCTCATACCCTTTATAAGTAACAACGTTGACAGTTGTGATTGATGAGGAAGTGAGACACCGAGACAGAGTGTCTCCAAAAACAGGTGTTTTCGGGAAAAACAAGTCACAGACATGCCTTTTGATTTAAGAAACATTATAGTTTAATTAGAAAGAGGGTTAAAATTAAAGTAAGGATTAGAATTAAATAAATAGCAGTTATCATAAAAGATAAATGTTTATTAGATGTAGGTATTAGTTAAATATAAGTAATAGAAGGAATAGGAAATAATTAAGTTTTAAGGTAAACTTAAAATTATACACACTTAATGTAGGTTTAAAATTAAATACATTTAGGATTAGAAGTAAGATTAATTTCATATATAAGTGTAGATTTAGACATGTTTTGTTTAGAAATATAAAATGTAAAATAGGTGATAAGAAAATAGCAAGATAAGGTGATTAGAATTTAAAAAGTTAAATTTTAAATTAATAGTAAAATTAATTAATATAGAGTATTAAGAATTTGTAGTGGGTAAGATGAGTGGTTATATAAAAGAGAAAACAAGTCAATATATTGCTGCTAAAGGTGTATTAAGAAAATAGATTAGTAAAGGAAAAGAAATAGAATATTGAAGGGAAGAGATTCAGTTGGCCTAGAGGTCACAGGTTGTGGCTGATAAATTCTTGGCAGCTGGTGTTTTGTTACATAAATAACGCCATTGGTAGCAGGAAGGAACAAAAAGAAACTTGTAAAGGTCAACTTCCCCATAAACAAAAGGAAAAAACATGATGTAAACATTTAATGTGTAATGTGTGTTGCATTTTTGAGGGTACAGGTGTCAGTAAAAAAACTATAAGCATGTAAGAATTGAATAAAAATTGGCAGAGTCCTGAACTCTACCCAAGAAGTTGACTCCTGTCCTTCTTCGCCGTTCCTGATTCTCCCCATTCAGGCCCTGACTCTCTCCTGGAGCTGGACTCCGGCAAGTGAGGGCTTGGGAGCTAGTGGCCAGGACTTCTGGTGCAGGGGCTGGTACTGCAACTGCTGGACTTGGGCCTTAGCAATTTCCAGGATTCAGAAGCCGAGTGCCATTTTCTTTCTTTTTCTTTAAAAAAAATCAATAAAACCCTTCCTAGGAAGAAAATGCTGGGAGAGACTGTTTAAGTGAGGGATGGTGAGCAATTGGCCAAGCCCCTAGTGCACAGCTTCTTTGCTTGCTACCTGGCTCTTCCTTTGCATAATCCAAGTGCCAATTTTTTTAGTGGATAAAAGTTTTCCTGTGAGAAAGTGGCAATGAAAGACCATCGCCCCAGGCTCTGCCTCACCATTACTGCAGGAGAGACTGCCGGGTCCAAGCTTTGCTTCACCACTTCAGTACCTGGCAGGGCACTGGCAGCAGGGGCAGTGGAGGGAGTTCAGAGGAAAAGTCCCATGGAAGAAGACAAGGGAGGCACCACCATCATCTTGAAGATGGGTCAGGAAAGTCCTCTGACTTCTTCACAACAGAATGACAGACCCAATCTCTATGACTGGTGGATCAACTATTCAGGGATTGATCATGACCCAGAGGGAACATCCTGAAAGCATAAACTTTGGAGGGACTTGACTGTGCTGAGTTCCTGGCACCCAACTCCCTACCCTGATCCAGCCACAGGACAAAGGATGTGACCAGAAAAGGACAAAGAAGGAATCCAAAAAGATCAGTGAACAAATCCAAAGCCTAGATCAGGGAAATATAGAGGACTGAGCAAACATCAGAAGGGAAAGCCTTTCCCACTAACACTGAATAACAGAACTAAAGAGAAAAACAAGAGATCTGTCACATATGAGGAAAAACCAAAGGAAGACCACAGGCAATTTCAAGTGTACCAAAGACAAAACTTCTGAAAAATCAGACATTGATGCCCAAACAATGGAAGTCACCAACAACTGGCCCCAGATTACAACAGGGATTAGAGAATGGATGGAAAGAGTAAATAAGACTGAAGAAAGACAAGATGCAACACTGAAAGAGCTTGTAACAGAGATTTTAGCAATAAAAAATTTCATCCAGGAAGTAAATAACAAAATGACAAGCATGGAAAGCAGAATTAATCTAGCTGAAGAAAGAATCTCAGAACTTGACAACCAGAACATGAAATTAGCCCAATCTGTAAAAAAAACATATAAAGAAGACTCAGAAAGAAAGAACAAAGCCTACAGGAAATGTGCGATTATATCAAGAGGCCAAACCTATGCCTGATTGTTATTCCAGAAGAAGAATGGGAAATGAAAACCACCTTGGAGCAAGTATTCCAGGAAGTAATCCAAGAAAACTTTCCCCATCTCACCAGCAATGTGACCAGCCAAGCACAAGACATCAAATGAGAAGGCTAACTCTGAGACAAATAGTAATTTGCCTACACAAAGTAGGTATAAAAGAAAGAATTTGTGCAGCAAGAGAGAAATTTGAGACTACATACCACAGAAAACCAATCAGAATAGCCACAGACCTATTGGCAGAAACACTATAAGCAAGAAGGGATTGGAGCCCTACATTCAAAGTCCTCAAAGAAAAGCAATTGCAACCAGGAATTTCCTATCCAGCCAAGATTAGCTTCATCAGTAATGGAGAATTTAAATCCTTCCCAGACATCCAACCCTTAAGAGATTATACAGCTTCCAGATCAGTTTTACAGGAGACACTTAAAGAGGAATTAAGAACAGAAGAATGAAAAAAAGAATGACCACACACTTCCAAGAGAACAGCATAGTACAGAATCAGCAGAGAATACAGAACAACAAGGACCTTGAAAACACACACATACATCAACCCCAAAGCCAAAAGAAAACAAGCAAACAAAGAAAAAAACTTAATAAGAACCTCATGTTAGGAATAAACAATCACATTTCAATAATCAGCCTGAATGTGAATGGACTAAATACACCACTGAAAAGACACAGAATAGCAAACTGGATAAGAAATCATGACCCAATTATTTACTTCATCCAGGAGACTCATCTCACTACAAGGGACTCAAAGTTAAAAGATGAAAAACAAGTTTTCAGGCAATGGATCACAAAAGAAGGCAAGAGTTTTGATCTATTAAGACAAAACAATCTTTAAGCTATCAAAACAACCTTTAAGCTATCAAACAACCTTTAAGCTATCAAAAATCAAAGAAGATGCAAAAGGACACTACATAATGATAAAAGTTTCAATCCATCAACAAGAAATATCCTAAACATATATACATCCAACACAGGAGCACCAGCATTTATAAAGCACTATTAAGTAATCTAAAAATAGGTATTTACTTTAGCACTATTATAACAGGGGACTTGAATACCTCACTAACTGCCCTAGATAGATCATCATGGCAAAAAATCAACAAGGAGATGCAGAACCTAAACTTAACACTCAACCAAATGAGCTTAATAGACACCTCCAAATTATTCCACCCTACAGCCACAGAATATACATTTTACTCATCACCACATGGGACGTACTCCAAGATCAATCACATCCTTAGCTAAAAATCAAGCATAAAAAAATTCCATAAAGTTGAAATCTTGCCATGCACATTCTCAGATCATAGTGGAATAAAAATAAATATCAACACCAACAAAATTTCCCCAAAGTCCACAAAGACATGGACACTAAACAGCATGATACTGAATAACTACTGGGTCAACACTGAAATCAAAGCAGAAAGAAAAAATTCCTTAAAAAAAAAATGAAAATTGAGAAACATCTTACCAAAACCTCAGGGATGCCATGAAAACAATCCTAAGAGGGGGATTTATATCTCTATGAGCACACATTAAAAAAAAATGGAAAGATCATAAGTGGAGAACCTAACACATCACACAAGGGAGCTGGAAAGAGAAGACCACCAAAATCCAAACTTTAGCAGAATAGTTTAAGTAACCAAAATAATAGCCCAAATATAGGACATAGAAGACATAAGTATCATAGAAAACATCAACAAAACAAAAAGTTGGTTTTTGAAAGAATTAGCCAGATTGATGAACCCCTAGTCAGAATGACCAAGAAAAAGACAGAAAAAGCCCAAATAAACACAATCAGAAATACAATAGATCAAATCACAACTGACCCCAAAGAAATACAAAAGATTATCAGAGATTACTATGTACACCTATAAGAAAAAGAAATCGATAACCTAAATAAAATGGAGGACTTTCTGACATCACACACCCTCCCCAGGTTGAAACAGGAAGACATTGAGACACTAAATAGACCAATAACAACTCAGGAAATTGATTCTGTCATAGGAAAACCACCTACCAAAAAAGCCCTGAACGAGATGGTTTTCCAGCAAAAGTCTACAAAACGTACAAGGAGGAGCTGCTACCAATCCATTTTACAAAGCTAACTTTATAGATACCTAAACCAGGTAAAGATTAAAAAAGAGAGAGAGAGAGAGAAAGAGAGAACTACAGACCAATACTCCTTATGAATATAGATGCAAAAGTCCTCAAAAAGACTCTAACAAACAGGATCCAAAAACACATCTCAAAAATCATTCACCAGGAGCAAGTTGGCTTCATCCCCAGGGTGCCCCAGGATGCAGAGCTGGTTCAACATTCAAAAGACCATGAATGTAATTAAATTTTTAAAAAAAAACCAACAGATGTAAAAACAAGAACCACACGATTATATCATTAGATGCAGAAAAAGTTTTTGATAAAATTCATCGCTTCTTGATAAAAACACTCAAACATCTAGGTATGGAAGGAACATACCTCAAAATAATCATTCCATTTACGATGAACCCACAACTAACATACTGCTAAATGGGCAGACACTGGAAACATTTTCCCTGAAAACCGGGACAAGGCAAGACTGCCCACTCTCATCCCTCTTGCCAATATTGTGTTGGAAGTCTTGGCTAAGGCAATTTGACAAGAAAAGAAAATCAGGGGTATCTAAATAGGAAAAGAGGAAGTTGTTATCCCTCTTTACTGATGATATGATCCATACCTTGAAAATCCAAGAGAATTTGTCAAAACCCTGCTTGCACTGATAAAGGACTGTGACAAAGTCTTAGAGTAAAAAATTAATGTTTTAAAGACAGTTGCATTCCTGTACACCGACAGCAAGCAGGCAGAGACCCAAATTAAAAGCACAATCCCAGCCGGACTCAGTGGCTCAGCCTGTAATCCCAGCACTTTGGGAGACCAAGGTGAGTGGATTGCCAGAACCCACGGGTTCAAGACCCACCCTGGCAACTTGGCAAGACCTCTTCTCTACAATAAATCAAAAATTAGCTGGGTGTGATAGTACATGCCTGTAGTTCTAACTTCTTGGAGGGCTGAGGCAGAAGGATTGCCACAGCCCAGCAGGTTGAGGCTGTGGTGGCTAGGAGCATGCCACTGCACTCCAGTCCAGGTGAGAGAGACTCCAACTCACAAAACAAAAAGAAAAAACCCACAATCCCATTCACAATAGCCACACACACACAAAAGAAATACTTCATCATCTTCTTAACCAGAGAAGTAAAAGACCTTTACAATGAGAACTACAAAACACTGCTCAAAGAAATCTAAGAAAACACACACAAATGGAAAAATATTTCATGTTTCTGGATAGGAAGAATCAATTTGTTAAAATGTCCATCCTACCAAAAACAACATACAGATTCAACACAATACCCATTAAGTTACCAACATAGTTCTTCTCATACCTGGAAATGATAATAAAGAAATTCATGTGGAAACATAAATGACCATGAACAGCAAAAACTGTCCTTAGCAAAAAACACAAAGTAGAAGGTATCACACTTCCAGACTTCAAACTTTACTATAAGTCTACAGTAATCAAAACAGCCTGGTATTGGTAGAAGAACAAGCATATAGACCAGTGGAACAGAATAGAGATTCAATTTCTCAACCAACTCATCTTTGACAAAGTCTCCAACATCAACCACTGGGGAGAGGAAAACCTATTCAGTAAATGGTGCTGGGAAAATTGGCTGATCACATACAGAAGATTGAAAACAGGACCCTACCTATCACCATACACAAAAATTAACTCTAAATGGATCAAAGACCTAAACATAAAACCTCATACTATAAGAATCTTAGAAAACACCGGAGACACCCTTATGGAAATTGGAACTGGCAACCAATTCCTGATCAGAACCCTAAGTGCCCATACTTTAAAAAATAAGATAGGTGAGTGGGACTTCATCAAACTGATGAGCTTCTGCAAAACAAAAGAAACAATCAAGAGAGCAGGAAGACAGCCCACAGAATGGTAAAAAATATTTGCCAACTGTATATCTGATGAAGACCTAACATCTAGGATCTACAAGGTACTCAAATGCTCCAAAGGAAAAAAACACAAACAGCCCCACTAAAAAGTGGGCAAAAAGCATTAATGGACACTTCTCAAAAGAAGATATACAGACAGCCAACAGACACATGAAAAAGCAGTCAGCCTCACTCATCATCAGAGAAAGGCAAATCACAACCACATTGTGGCAAATCACACCAACTAACCCCAGTAAGAATAGCCATCATTAATAAAACAAGCAACAACAAGATGCAGGCAAGGATGTAGAGAAAAAGGAACACTTCTACACTGCTGGTGGGAGTGCAAACTAGTGCAAACTCTTTGGAAGACAGTGTGATGATTTCTAAAAGAACTAGAAATTGACCTTCCATATGACTCAGTTCCCCTATTGGGAATATGACTGGAGGAATTAAAATCATTCTACAAAAAAGTTACCTGCGCATGCATGTTTGTTGGAACTCTATTCACAATAGCAAAAACATGGAACCAACTATGCTGCCCATCAAGGCTGGACTGGATGAAAAAAAATGTGGTACATATGCACAATGGAATATTATGCAGCCACAAAGAAGGACAAACATATGGACTTTGCAACAACTTGGATAGATTTAGAGTTGATCATATTCAGTGATCTATCATAGAAACAAAGAACAGAGTACCATATATTCTCATTCATAAGTGGACCTTGAACAATAATACTACTATAAGAAAGGGATTGGCAGTAGTGGGGAACTGTTGGGAGGGGTGGGAGTGCAAGTTGAGTGAAACTGCTATGGAAGGGAAGAGCATATCTCATCAACAAGTGTACCTGCATAATCAATGTTTGTATACCTAACCCTGAATTGTACCCCACATCTTTATAATAATAAAAAAAGAAAACTTAGGAAACAACAGGCAAAGAGCAATTACAAATATTTTTTTCAGAAAAAAAAAGAAGACTCTTTAATATATCTTTAGGAGATTGTATGTCTTTATGCTTTATTTGATAGTATTTTAGTGTTTTTGTAATTCATTGAATGCAAATTAAATACTCAAAGTAAAAGCTCTTTCAGATTTTTATTGTCTTTTGAATAAAATATTTCTTATGAAATAAATTTATATTAGCAAAAACCTGGCAAAGATTAATCAAATGAGATCTTTTTTAACCTGATAATGAATGATATATTATTATTATATATTTTAATGTATATCAAAGGCATTTTTTAGTGAAATATGCATACTTTAAATAATGTTTTAGTGTCCCAATCATTTGCTTCACAATTAGCTCTGCTGACTTACTGGTAAACTATGAAAAACTAGAGTTACACAATATTTAAAAACTAACAGAGATATCAGTGGCTGTTTATCTAGGGCAGACTAGGTTTAAATATATTAGGCAGAAAATATTTAGCTCATTTGCATAAATATTTTTAAGTATATAATAATCACACTGAATGATTATTTAAACTTATATTAAACTGAATAACAAACATTTGAAATAAATGGATTATATTGGTCAATTGATGCAGAATGAGTTAATGAGATAGAAGGTCAAAGAAAAATTTAATTGATATAAACAAGTTGTTCAATTCATTTAAAAATAGTAAACAATGTTTATAAAATAAGATACTTTTAAGAATTAAATTGTTTCTAGCTGCGTACTTCCTTGGGAATAGTCAAGGAAATTGTTGGACTATGACAGTGCTAATGATGCTATCAGAAATAAACAAAAAATAGATCTGATACCAGACAGAAAACCAAATAGTATTAAAATAATAAAGACACAAGAATTGAGGGGAAGTTTATTGCATTTCATGAACAGGTAATTTGCAATATAAAATAATTTCCTTTTATAAATGGCTAAAATTTTTGTAACTCAAAAACAAATCTCTTTTATAAGAAATTCAAACTACAAACACTTCCTATCTGTCCAATATAAAAGCAAGTAAATCCCAATCTCTCCACCTATCTTTAAAAAGGCAAAAAATAAAATAAAAATGAAAAGCACATACATTAATAGGGAGAACAAATAATTTATGTTGCTAGCATGACAAATTGTCCAAAATTCTTTCAAATTTCAAATTAGCTATAAGTAGACAAATTACCACAAATTAAAGCAGAAATAACCCTGGATGGTCATTTCACAAGCCTGTTTGTGTAAGAGTTAGAGTCTAATGAGAGTCTATGGAAAGGAAAAGGGAATGCACAAACAAAATAACATCACAAAAATGAAAGTCCTACTGAATGTGTGAAAATTCTGAAACAAAGAGTAAACATAAAAGATTACAGACTGAATACTGGGAAATATCTTTAAGTTGTATGGAATAGTAGGTGGCAGTCTTAGAAAGCCACACTTTTGATAGGAAAGCAAATATTTTCCAGTTATCAATGTATTGCCTTGCAGCTCCAAATTCAGACTTTTCTCCTTGCTTACTCTAATAATAGAGCTGGAGTCTGTAAGTATTCTTCTTTGATTACTGTCACAACGATAAGCTTTGTCAAGAGGAGGTACTGGAGGAGATAGGAATTTCTCTGTGCATTGTTCTCTTTAAGCTTTTGAAATGAGAGAGGGCTATCTGGTGTTATTAGAGGTCAGCTATATGTGTCATCATTCCATGGATAGCTTCCCCTGGTCTTCTTTTGGCTGTTTTTGCAGTGGTGTGACTGACATTGAGAGGTGACCTTTGAATGTCTTTTCCTGGCACCCCATTGATTTCTCAGGGAATGCCTCTGGCTGACACCCCATATTTCCTTACCTTGGCACAACCTGTGACCAATCACTTGCTTCACAATTAGCTCTGCTGACTTACTGGTAAACTATGAAAAACTAGAGTTACACAATATTTAAAAACTAACAGAGATATCAGTGGCTGTTTATCTAGGGCAGACAAATGCTAAAGATTTCATGTGGGCAAACTAAGAATGCTGCTAAACAAAAATGTACAAACAGATTGGATCAATAAATACTGGTGGAAAGAGAAGTCATATGGCTACAAGTTAAAAAAAAATCCAAGCCGGGCTCAGTGGCTCAGCCTGTAATCTCGCGCCTTTGGGAGGCTGAGGTGAGTGGATTACCTGAGCCCGCGGGTTTGAGACCCGCCTGGGCAGCGAGTTGTCATCTCTACACTAAATCAAAAAATCAGCTGGGCGTGGTAGTGCATGCCTGTAATTCCAGCTACTTAGAAGGCTAAGGCGGAAGGATCCCCGGAGCCCAACGGGTAGAGGCAATGGTGGCCAGGAGCGGCCACTGCACTCCAGTCTGGGTGACAGAGTGAGACTCCAACTCAAAAAAAAAAAAAAATCCAGTTTTCCAAAAAAATTTAAGATTAAAAAAATTAGAAAAGTATGGCTTATAAACAAAGAAAAACATTCCATACGAAGAGTCACTAAAAGTGCCCAGGTGTTGTACAACAACAACAGCAACAGCAATACAACTAAAGCAGCTATTATAAATATTCTCAAATTACAAAAAACATATTTAAATAATCCAAGGAAACTATGATGAAAATGACTCAGCAAATAGTGAATAAAAAAAAATGTAATTATTAAGTGAAAATTCTAGATCTTTCTATGTGACAATCTCAACTACCAGTCCATTATTGTTGTACCCATGGGGAAAAGTATTTTCACCTTTGGAACTAAGACCTTTAGGTCAACAAAAAATAAGGTTAGAGGGACACAAAAAAATTTCGTTTTTTTTTTTAAAAAAAATCCATTTTCAGTGGATCATTAGGGATAATATGAGTGCATCTATTCTCACTTCCATCCCTTGATTCCTGAGCCTGTAAATTCTAGCTATGGGAGAAGCAGAGTATATATTTAGGTGCTGATTGGAACTTCTACAATGTCTGAGTCTTAAAGGTGTTTTCATCAAGCTGGCACTGTACTGAGTCTTCCAAAGACCATTCCACTATTCTATCAAACAGTTGTTTTAGGATGCTGGGGAATGTGGTAAAAATCAGTAAGTTCCAAAAGTGATATGTCAAAAACAGAAAAAGCAGTATCTAAAGTTTTTTAAATATTAGTGCAAATAAATGTTAATTTCTGAATTTGTAAGAGAACCAACCATAGATAAGAATTAATTCATGTCTGTGGCCCAGGGGTTGGGAACCCTGTGTTAAGGGATTACTATCTAGAATATGTAAAGAAATCCTACAACTCAACAACAACAAAAACACTAAACTCAATTCAAAGGGACAAAGAACCTGAACAGGCATTTCTCCAAAGAAGATACACAGATGATCATTAAGCACATAAAAATGGAGGCACTTGGCAAGATGGCAATGGGACAAGTTGAACTGTGAAGATCTCCACAAAAGGTAGCTCCTAAAGGCAGTTCCACGTGCCACTGCAGCCACCACCTACATGGGGGGTGGCTGCTATAGCCAGTCCCATGCAACAAACTGCCTTCATTGCACTACAGCCTCCACAAGGGATTACTGTTGTGGCTGCTGTGGTTGATGCCAGGTGCTGAACAGCTGCTGATGCTGCAGTTCTTCGCTCTGGTCCCAGGGAATTCCTAGTTTCGTCCTCCACCCCAAACCACCCATGGCACACCAAACTGTAGCACCCAGCTATTTTGCAGGTTACCAGTGCCTGATGCCAAACACACACCATCATCACCCATCATAGCTGATCAACTGGGGCACTGGGTGAGTAGAGAGAGAGGATCAGTGGAAGAGGAGCTGCCCATCACAGCCATTTTCCAGGCAGAGATTTGCATTGCCCCACCCATCTCTGTGCAGCCTCCACCTTGTTTTCAAAGGTAACCTCACCAAAACAGGAGAAAGAAGCCCCTCCTGTACACTGAATCAGACACAGACAACTCCGTTCTGTGTGGCAGACCTGTCAGGCAGCAAACCAAGGGAACTGACCCAAGCTATGAGTAACCCTATCTGCCTGCAATGAAAGCAAAGGGGAGGGGCTAGAGATCAGAGTTGAAGAGACTTTAGACACTCAGGAAAGACCCAGAGCGAGTCTGGTTTCTTACTTTGATTTTTTATTTTATTGTTTTGACTTTGTTTTGTTCACTTTTGTTTCCTTTTTTATTTAGACTACCTGTTTGTGTTGGGGAAGGACACATCAAAAGGCAGGATTTTATTGAATTGTCTTTGTGTGATTACCAGTATGCTTTAGGGAATCTTGTTTGTTTGTTTGTTATTCACTCTTTTCTGGCCTTGTGTCTCTTTTCATTTGTTAGTTGGTATGTAAGTCTGTTTTCCCTATTACTCTTCTCTTTCTCCAATTTCCTCTTGATCCTCCCTTCTTCCATTATTTTCATTTTTCTTACCTTCTTTTGTTCGAGGGAGCAAACCCTAAACCCACTGCATGGACAGATTGTATGGAAGTGGGAAGTGTGTTCCAGTGTGCCCATACACCTGTCAGTGGATACTGGGATCTGCAGATAGATTCTGAATCACAGCTTTCCCCTCAATTAAATCTCAAAACTGCAAAAAGTACAGCCCCCAACCCACAGTCCAGCCTCAAAAATGAACAAAGCCAGAGGACCCTCATAAGGAAGAAGAGGAGATTGAACAAAAAGAAGTAAAAGCAACTCACATTCCCTGAAAAACAGAATTAAAGAAGGCGAGGAAAAGGGAGAGAGAAAAATCTACACAAATGAAGAAAAACCAAAAGAATATGGGTCTCTCACAGACCTCTGGGAGATCAGACACTGAGAAAACAGACTTCGGAGTGCAAAAAATGAAGAACCCCCAAAATGACTGGTCTCAAACTACAGACCCAGATATCAAGACATTAATTGAAAGAATAAATAGAATTGAGGAGAGACAAGAAGAAAATAGGAAGGAGTTGATAATTGAGATAATAGTAGTAAAGAATATGTGAATGAAATAACTAACTGATAAGCAAGGAAAGCAGAATTAGCCAAGCAGAAAAGAATCTCAGAGATTGAGGACCAAAATATAGAACTAACCCAAATTGTCAAAAACATAGAAAAGAAGCTTAAAAAGACAGAACAAAACCTTTCAGAGATTATCAATTACTTCAAGAGATGGAACCTAAAAGTAATTAGACTTCCTGAGGCAGAAAGAGAGACAAAGACCACCCTGGAACAAAAATTCCCTGAAATTATTCAAGAAAACTTCCCTCATCTCATCAGTGATGCAAAAATTCAAACGCAAGAGATTCAGAGAACCCCTGCAAGACAACAAATGAGAAGATCAACTCCCAGACACAATAATTCACCTAAACAGAGTATATATAAAAGAAAAAATTCTAAAGGCAACAAGAGAAAAAGGTCAGATTATCTACCATGGAAGACCCATTGGAATAGCAGCAGACTTATCTACAGAAACCCTTCAGGCTAGGAGTCCTTGGATCCCTAACTTCAAAGTTCTAAAAGATAAACAATTTCAACCAAGATTAACCTAACCAGACAAACTAAGCTTCATCATGAGGGAGAATTAAAATGTTTCCCAGATAACTAATCCTTAAGAACTTACATTGCCACCAGACCACCTCTACAGGAAACACTTAAGAAAGTATTAAACACAGAAGAAAAGGAAAAAAGAACAACAACATTCTTCACAAGAGTACACACACAAAAAATTAAAAACACACACGGACCAACCTAAAAGCTAAAAGAAAGACAACAAACAAACAGGAACAACAACAACTCAATGAGACCCTTATGATAGGGATCAACTCTCACATTTCAGTGATTAGCTTGACTATAAATAGACTAAATGCACCACTGAAAAGACATAGAATGGTAAGATGGACAAAATGTTACCAGATAACAATATATTGAATCTAAGAGACTCATCTCACTAGAAAGAACACACACAGACTCAAAGTAAGTTAATGGGAAGCAAAATTTCAGGCAAATGGAACACAAAAGAAAGGAGAAGTCGTGATCTTAATCTCAGAAAAAAATACTCTTTAAGCTATCAAAAATTTAAAAAGATATAGAAGACCACTACATAATGATAAAAGTTCAATCCACCAACAAGAAATATTCATCCTAAACATATATGCACCCAACATAGGAGCACCAACTTTCATAAAGCAGCTTCTAGTTAAACTCAAAAAAGACACAGACTCTAACTATCATAGCCTGGGACTTTAAATCCCACTCATAACCCTGGACAGATCATCAGGACAAAAAAATCAGCAATGAGATCTGGAACCTCAAAGTAACTCTTGACAAAATGGACTTAATTGATACCTACAGAACACTCCACCCCATTACCACATAATATACATTCTACTCATCACGTCATGGAACATACTCTAAGATCAATCACATCCACGGCCATAAATCAAGCATGAACAATTTCAAAAGACTGAAATTTTACCATTCATCTTCTCAGACCAGAGTGTAATAAAAATAAACATCAACAACAACAAGGTTCCCCTAAAACCCACAAAGACATGGACACTAAACAGCATGATGCTAAACAACTACTGGGTCAATGATGGAATCAAAACAGAGATCAAAAGATACCTGGAAACAATTGAAAATGAAGAAACATATTACCAAAACCTCTGGGATGCCATGAAGGCTGTAGTAAGATGGGAATTTATATCCCTACAAACACACATGAAGAAAATGGAAGGATCACAAATTAACAGCCTAACACATCACTTAAGGATGCTGGAAAAGCAAGACCACCAAAACACTAACTTCAGCAGAATTCAGATCACCAAAATAAAAGACCAAATTTGGGACATAGAAGACAAAATGATAATACAAAAAATCAACAAAACAAAAAGGTGGTTCTTTGAAAGGATAAACAAGATCAGTGGTGCCCTAGCTAGACTGACCAAGAAAAAGAGAGAAAAAACCCAAATAAACTCAATCAGAAACACAAAAGATGAAGTCACATCTGACCCTGAACAAATACAAAAGATCATTAGAGACTATTATGTCCACTTGGATCGAAACAAATTTGAAATCCTTAAGGAAATAGAGGCTTTTCTGACATCACACAATCTACCTAGGTTGAAACAAGAAGAAATCAAGACCCTCAACAGACCAATAACAATCAAGGAAATTGACTGTGTAATAAGAAAACTACCTACAAAAAAGAAAAAAGCCCCAGGCAAGATAACTTTCCAGCAGAATTCTATAAGACATATAAGGAGAAACTGACACCAATCCTACTGACAGCATTCCAGGTGATTGAGAAAGATGGAACTCTCACCAAATCATTTTATGAAGCTAATATCACATTGATACCCAAGCCAGATAAAGATCCAACAAAGAAAGAGAACTACAGGCCAATATCTTTGATGAGCATACATGCTAAAATTCTAAACAAGATCATAGCAAACCAGATTCAACAACACAGCTCAAAAATCATTCATCATGACCAAGCAGACTTCATCCCTGGAATGCAAGGCTGGTTCAACATTCGTAAGACTATAAATGTAATTAAATACATCAACAGATGTCAAAACAAAAACCACATGATTATATTATTAGGTGCAGAAAAAAACTTTTGATAAAATCCAACACCTCTTCTTGATAAAAACCCTTTGAACATCTAGGCATATGTGGAACATACCTCAAAATAGTAAAAGTCATCTATAAGAAACCCCAAGTCAGTATACTCCTAAATAAACAACAATTGGAACCATTTCCCCTGGAAACTGGAACAAGACAAGGATGTCCACTCTCACTCCAACTGTTCAATATATTATTGGAAGTCCTGGCTAGAGCAATCAGAAAAGAGAAGGTTATCAGGGGTATCCAAATAGGAAGAGGAAGTTAAGTTATCTCTCTTTGCAGACGACATGATTGTTTACCTTGAAAACCCAAGAGAATCTGTCAAAAGCCTCCTTGCACTGATAAAGGACTTTGGCAAAGTCTCAGGGTATAAAATAAATGTGCAAAAGACAATTGCATTTCTTTATACCCATAATAAACAAACAGAAACCCAAATAAAAAGCACAATCTCATTCACAATAGCCACACACAAAAAAGAAATACCTTGGCATTTTCCCAATCAGAGATGTGAAAGACCTTTACAATGGTACAAGAACAGACATATAGACCAATGGAATGGAAATGAGATTTCAGAAGCAGAACCTCAATTTCTCAACCAACTCATCTTCGACAAACACTCCACCACCTACCACCGGGGAGAGGAGAACCTATTCAGTAAATGGTGCGGGACAACTGACTGACCACATGCAGAAGATTCAGACAGGACCCCTATCTATCCCCATACACAAAAATTAACTCTAAATGGATCAGAGACCTAAATGTAAATCCTCAAACCATAAGAACTTTAGAAAATGCAGGGCACACCCTTATGGAAGTTGGAACTGGCATCCAATTCCTGAGCAAAACCTGAAATTCACAGGCCATAAGAGATAAGATAGACCAGTGGGACCTCATTAAATTGACAAGCTTATGCAAAGCCAAAGAAACCATCAAGAGAGCAGGGAGACAGCCCACAGACTGGGAATAAGTATTTGCCAACTCTATGTCTGACAAAGGTCTAACTTCAAGGATCTACAAGGAACTAGATTGTGTTGAAAAGAAAAAAACAAATAACCCCATTACAAAGTGGGCAAAAGATATGAACAGACTCTTCTCAAAAGAAGACATATGAATGGACAGCAGATACATGAAGAAATGTTCTAGTCATCAAGGAGATGCAAATTAAAACTACACTGAGATACCACTTAGCTTCGGTCAGAATGGCTGTCATCAATAACTCAAAAAATAATGATGCTGGAGAAGATGTGGTGTAAAGGGAGCACATCTACACTGTTGGTAGGAGTGTAAACTAATACAGCCTCTGTGGAAATCAGTGTGGCGATTCCTAAAGGCTCTAAAAATTGACCTTCCATATGACCCCACAATCCCCCTACTGGCAATATAACCTGAAGAACTCAAATCACTCTATAAAAAAGCTGCCTGCACATGTATGTTAATCGCGGTATTGTTCACAAGAGCAAGCTCATGGAACCAACCATGCTGTCCATCAAAAGAGGACTGGATTAAAAATGTGTGGTGCATATACACAATGGAATATCACACAGACATAAAAAAGAACAAAATCATGAAATTCACAACAACCTGGATAGAATTAGAGTTTATAATACTGAGTGATCTCTCACAGAAACAAAGATCTAAGTATCACATGTTCTCACTCATAAGTGGACCTTGAACAACTACTGTAATACTATAAGAAAAGGATTGATAGTGGCAGGAAACTATTGGGGGGGCAGGGAGCAACAGGGAGGTAGGATTAATGGTAGTCAATATCAGTCTGGGGAAGGGGGCACATCTACACAATGAATATTTGTATACCTAACCCTTAACTGTACTCCACAATTTTAAAATAAAAAATATATATAGTTTAAAAAAAGAATTATTTCATGCCATTTTTGAATTTGTAATTGAAAATAAAAATTGTATCTCTATATGGAGTACAGTGAGATGTGTCATATATGTATACAACATAGACAAATTAATCACACTAATATATTCACTAACACATCTCCTTATCATTTTTTTGTATTGCAAATAGTTATCTAATCTTTCAGCATTTTGAAATAAGCAATACATTATTATGAGTTATGGTTATTATGCTGTTCGTTAGATCATTAAAATTTGTTTCTTCAATCTAACTAAATTTTGTACTCTTTGACCAACACTTCTTTTTCCTCATAAATCCCCTCCAGCCTCTGATAAGCACCACTCTACTCTTTCCTACTCAAAGTTTGACTTTTTTAGTTCCACATATAAGTAAAATCATGTTAATATTTGTCTTTCCTGGCATGGTTAATTTCCATAGCATACTGTCACCTAAATTTGTCTATGATATCACTAATAACATAATTTTTTTTTACAGACACCTGTGTGGTATTCCATTGTGTATGTACACCATGCTTTCTTTTTTAAAGCAATTTTCATTTTCCAAAAAGTAGGCAAATCAAGTTTGTATATATTTGTTGTGCACAATGTGTTGTTTTGAAATATGTATACATTGTGGAATGGCTAAATCAGCCTAATAAATATATGCAGTACTTCCTAGCTTCTATTTTTTTTGTGGTGAGGACCATTAAAATCTACATTCTTAGTAGTTTTCAAGAATATGATTTATTGTTATTAACTCTAGTCACTAGTCTCACATAAGCATGAGATGAGGGGAAGCCTGTAGATCTAGGAAAAAAACAAAAACAAAACTATAGTCTCCATGTTGTACAATAGATCTCTTGAACTCATTTATTCTGTTTAACTGATTTTTTAAATTATTATTTGACCAATATCTCTCCACTTCCACTCCTACCTTAGTCCTGGTAACCACCATTCCACTCTCTACTTCTATGAGTTCAACTTTTTTAGGCTCCACATGTAATTGAGATCAAGCAACATTTTTCTTTCTGTCCTTGATATATTTAATTTCAAATAATTACCTCCACGTGCATCCATATTGTCAAAAGCAACAGGATTTCCTTCTTTCTTTTTTTTTTTTTTGAGTTGGAGTCTCACTTTGTCGCCCAGACTGGAGTACAGTGG